>NW_017307583.1:352345-416487 GCF_000935625.1 Nanorana parkeri | reverse complement strand
CCCCCCGTTTCTTCCAGTGCTACACATTTATGTATCAACAATCCTGTACAGTAATCAGGGTGTCATAAGAGAAACGTGAATCTGAGTTTAGCCCATCACCCCCTGGCACCAGTCACTACCGAATAACATCACCAAAGTGGTTTTGGCTTAACAAACAATTAAGGCTACAGAAAAAAAAATACCCAACAGATACAATAAAAATCTAAGGCAACGAAGCAGAATGGATCTTGAGATGTATTCAACATAATAGAAATAGTGCAATATATGCTTCTGAGCAGCACCATCTGATGAAGTAGACTTCATTAAGCACCATGATGGACAGAACAGCTAAAGGTAAGGCACAATGGTGTTCCCCCATGAATTCACAGATATACATTGTCACCGAGTTCTGAAAGAGAAGATTGGGGAACATATTAGGAATAAAATGTTTGTGGAAAGATATATGTACACACATTCATTCTTCTTTAGTAAAGCAATACAAATATATGTGCAGTACCATAATCCACTGCAATTAATAATCCACACCAATCAAAATCGTTCTTCCCCCCACCCCCTTGACGTCATACTGACGTCACATTCTTTAGCACTTTTTCCTTTACATTCCCTAGTCCATGTCTGGGTATTGTTTTATCCAACTATTACACTAGGACTTTGGTACCCTATGTGTATGTCAAAATTTAAACTTGTCATGTATTATAACACATGCCATGCCTGAAGCAGGGACCCTGAGTGGCCCCAAAATGTTGCTTTATGATGAGATGGGTGTACATCAATAAAATGACTCGTTGAAGATTTTACTTTGGTGTGCCGGTGATATACTTTACTATTTAGAAAAGCACCTTGTCTCCGTGCCGATGGGGACAAGGGCCTCTTCCCCACAAGCCCTTGGGCATTGTTTGTGGGGGTGCTTATTCACATCAGAGTACCCCTTTAAAGGGACACCCAGATGCTGCCCCCCCCTTGTGAATGAGTAAGGGCTAACTTGTGACCCCCTACCCAATCACTAAAAGGTTAAATCAAATTGTAAAAAGGCCAGACTTTTGAAAAAATCCTTTATTTGGAAAAAACACAAGTTTTTGACACGTCCTTAAACAAAAAAACCCTAAAAAATGGATCCACTGATGTAATCCAGCGTCAATCACGACGCCCAGCATTGTTCACGACGATTCGACGAACTAAAAAATAAAAATTTAAATTTAAAAAAGAAAAAAACGACGATTGCCGACCTGTCCGCACGCAAGTAACACCTGCCGCATAATGGGATTTTAACAGATGCCGGTAACATATAAACATTTGGACAGTGACAGCTAGCTCTGCCCAACTGTTTACAGTTGTAACAGGGTGAGCCATGATTGGGCAGAGTCATCATGACTTTGCCCAATCATGGCTCTCACGGAGTACTGTGCCCTTATTGGGCAAAATGTTGCACCTGACCTGTGGTCAGGTGCAAGGCTTTAGCCAATCAGGGCTCACAAGGCACAGTGCCTTGTGCGGGGTGCGCAGCTGGCGAACTGCCGATCTTGGTGAGTTCAACTCAAACATTGAGCCCAACACTAATCCAGAAACACCTCTGCCTTCTCTGGGCCAAAACTCAATTAAAATGGTCTGTTGCAAAGTGGAAAACTGTTCTGTGGTCAGATGAATAGAAAATTGACATTCTTTTTGGCAACCATGGACGCTGCGTCCTCTGGACTAAAGAGGAGAGGGACCTTCCGGCTTGTTATGAGCGCTCAGTTTAAAAGCCTGTATCTCTGATGGTATAGGGGTGCATTAGTGCGTAAGTAACAGGCAGCTTGCACATCTGGAAAGGTCCCATCAATGCTAAAATATATATCCAGGTTTTAGAGCAGCATATGCTCCCATCCAGATGACGTCTTTTTCCAGGAAAGCATTGCATATTTCAACAGGGCAATGCTAAACTGCATACTGCATCTATGACAACAGCATGGCTTTGTAGGAGAAGAGTCCGAGTGCTTAACTGACCTACCTGCAGTCCAGACCTTTCACCAATGGAAAATATTTGGCGCATCTTGAGGAAAAAAAAAAATACAACAAAGACGACCCAGGACTGTTGAGCAGTTAGAATCCTATATCAGGCAGGAAAGGGACAACATTCCTCTCCCAAAACTCCAGCAACTGGTCTCTTCAGTTCCCAGATGTTTACAGACTGTTATTAAACCTCCCGGGCAGTATGATTATTTTAATTTTTTGTTCATCTCTTTTTCGTTTTTTTAACTTTTAAAATTCCCGCAGGTTCCACCCCCCTGCGACGCAGACGCTTGCATGGGACGGAAGACAGATGCGGGGATTGTGGACAAGGTAAGAGAGGCTACGCTACAATCCCGAGTGTGGCTCGGGGTTACCACTTATGGTACTGAAAATTAACCCCGAGCCACACTCGGGAATACCGCCAAGGAGGTTAAAAGAAGAGGGGATGTTGCATCATGGTATACATGGCCCTGTCCGAACTTTGAGACTTTTTGATGCCATCAATTTCAAAATTACCTTTGATGTTGTTAAAATGGTAGATTTTCTCAGTTTAAACATTGGATATGTTTTCTATTTTCCATTGTGAATAAAGTTTGGGTTTATGAGATTTTGCAAATCATTGCATTGTTTTTATGTAGATTTTACACAGCGTCCCAACTTTTTTGGAAATGGGGTTGTAGGATTTGCGACCACATAGAAAAAAAAAGGTATTTACATTGCAATTTTTCAGAAAATGAAAGCGTGGGTATGGGGAGGCAACATTTAGTAATTCATTTAGCCTTTCCTTCTACCTTAAATTATATCCAATTTGGTGGAGCCTTACACTGCACGGTTGTTAGTTATTTAATAATCCGACATATAAAAGCTGAAAGAAAACTTTACTGGATGTAAATCAGGATTTCTAAGCTGGAAAATTACTGTGCACATTTCCTGTGCTGAGTTGTCATTAACTTATTATAGAATTCTATGTTAATTGCACCCCCCTAGTGAACAGCCAGGACCTCTTTTAGTAAATCAACCCCTCAGAGTTTATCGGAGTGGGTTGCCCTCCATCATGCGTGTATTATAGAGGAAGAGTGGGTGTTTTACACATAATTAATATAAGATGAAAATAAAAAAATAACTATAACGTGCACTACTGGTCATCCTTTTATGTCCAATAAAAATATTTATAGGATATCAGGCTATGTGATACTCACACTCTCCAAAAGCAGGCATGTTGGCACCCTCATGAAATGCAGCACCTACAGGAACTGCCAAAGGGGGTGGTAAATACTTGAAAACGGGCAGCTTTGCTTTATGACAGCCCAGTCACCCTCATATTCTTTTGTGCGACACCCAAGTATAGTGGCACAAAGTAGTCTCTGCTCTATTCTTTACTTTAAAACTCATTACTTGGTCCTCCTCCCATGGCTTTCCTATGAAGGGTGGTCCTTCAATGCCTGTCTACATACAGCCCCCCAATAATTGCAGCACTCTGCCCACCACTACATTAGCCTGTTTCATAACCTCCATGTTTTATCTTCTTGTTTGATATTATGCAATCAAGGCCTGGAGACTCTCCTGACTCCGTACAGGGCTTGCCTTTGTCAAGCAAGAGAAACCCTAACTTTCCCATCCAGCCTTAAAGTATCTATCATTGCTAATATGAATATTTTGTGGTATTATCAGGAAACTTATTGTCTATTTGAATGAGCATTGTTGAGGAAGCTGAAACGTCTTGGCATATCATAAACAAGATGTCAAACAGTGCACACATCCTCCTTTATCTTATCTACAAATAGTTGTATGAAATCTGCATAAAGAAAGCTTTAATTTGTAGCAACAAGTAATTTTGTCTGACCTTGCATGTTACTTGACTGGAATACGGATTGGAGTCAACGAATAACTGCCAAATTTACAGAGAAGACCCCTAGTTGCAGGAAATCCGACAGGCTTTAGAGGTCCTGGAAAAAAGATAATATGCATATTTTTGAAACTCTACAAACTAAACTTAAATACAAATCAAATGTTCTTAAACTTCCAGCCTAACACAGAATTTAGTAATAAGTAAGATAAACAGGAAAGGTTGCACTCAAAGTAAAAAAAAATGTGTTCAGTAGTTCTTTGGGGACACAGCAGAGAACTAGGCAAATGCTCTGGACACTAAAAAATAGAAATCTTAGTTCCTCCTCATGGGTTATACCTTCTTGCACAGCCAGTCAGCTTCAGGAGTAGCTAGCTAAATTATTTCATATATCTGAAACAGGCGGACTATAAGGCAATGCACTGCTTCTGTGAGTTTTAGAAAACAAGGTGGTTACAATACAATGCACTTTAATCCAATAATTTCTCCCTCAATTACTGTAAAAAGAATTTCCAACATTGTGAAGGAGCTGGTACAGTTTGCAATCAGTAGAAGATAAACTAAATGTGCTCACCAGTTAATGAGCTAATAAACTATAATGGAGATGTGTCTCCTCATCAGAGGTCTCTTTGAATAGGTGGTCCAACCAGTTTTTATATTTTTTCTTTTCGAAGAATGCTCATAGGATGGGATATTAGGTACAGTAGGGCCAATATCAGGAAGTGATCGTTTTACTAAATCTTTGATTTTTTTTAAAGTAAACAATACAAATCAGTAAACAGAACCTATTACAAACAACGTGGACAATGTTCAACCAGTTAATGTAGGTAGCAGCCTCTATATACTCCTTCATTACTGGGCCATTTTTCAGTTCTGTGATAGCTTGACTGGCAATTACTTGGTCATGCAACACTGAATCAAAATTCATTTTTATATATTTTTTGAGACAGATAGAGCTTTCTTTTGGCAGTACTTAATAACCACTTTATTTTTTATTTTTTACTATATAAAGAAAAAAAGCCAAACATTTTGAAAAAAAAGAAGGCTTACTTTTAGTTATAAAAGATAGAAAATAAAAATGCCAGGACAAAAACCATCAAAAACACCCCTTTTAGGGAACTAGACACCCCATGGTGATCTATTTTTTAGTCACAAAGTGGTAAAAAGAAGAAACATGCTGGTACTGGTTAAAACACAGAGCTTGGTAATAGTGCACTAGATAAAGCACATCATATGTCATGCACATTAGGAGTCAGGTGAGTCGGGTTAATGTAAAGGTTGCATACAGTGGTAGGAAAGGAATCAGTAAGTCAATATTCAGATTTATATGTTTCGGAGGAATCCCCCTTTCTCGGAGCTAACATGCAGGTGCCCCCAGTCTAAATTTATACACCAAGTAGCAAACATGTAATTCCAACAAAAGCCAAATCACAACAGGAGCTAAGGAGAGCCAATCCAAAGCAGACAGCGTAAAGAGACACTGAGTAGCAGTGACCAGAAATCATTTCAATGGTTACAATGGATTAGCGCCCAAAAAGACTAAAAAGAAGTAAACCATCAATGATAAAACACATAAAAACGCCATCACATACCTTGTTGGCGTTACCTGTATTCAAAAAAGGCCGCCATGACAGCATTCCTCCGCCGGCGTTACTACCTTAACTCTTATTGTGATTGGCTCTTGTTGGGATTACATGTTTGCTAGTTAGTTTAAACATTTAGACTGGAGGCACCTGCATGTTAGCTCTGGGAAGGGGGAATCCCTGAAACGTGTCAACTCCTTTGGCTCTGCCGTGCAGATATGGTTCAATATATCACGTTTCCATCATGCACGTGTGAGTAGTTATTTATCTTGTATGCAATTTCACATTGAATAAACATTATCACACAAGGAAAGAGTGCTGTCCTTCTGTTTGTGAATATCTACAATAATATTTTATATACAGTGGCCAAAGTACAAAAAAAGTGCATTTTTATGCATCTGTCTATAGATGTGTAGAAATATAATTTTTGCAAGACATTACCAAAAGAAAACCTTGTTTGTCTTAATAACAATATATTACATTGTTATCTTAAGTAATGACAAAGTAATTACGGAACAATCAGGATCTTAGCAGAAATGTAAAATTGTTCTCACCCATAGGGGGTATACAGGTGCTGAAATGGTTAAATAGGTCTACACAAATATTTGTCTGACACTGATTCAATTTAAGAGTAGCCATAAATGCTGCAGTTCTCACAAGCATTGCAAATAACTCCCGGACTAGCCGGTGATCATAGGGCAGTGTCCGAGCATTCTTGCCGACTATAGGGACTATATATTTATCCGACAGCTTTTGATAAGTGATGATATAAAATGGGTTTGTCTATGGATAGCCAAGGACAGTGGCACATGATGAAGAGTTAAGCAGCACAGGGGTTAACTAGTAAGAAATAAGAAACATGTTACTTTTTGGAATCTTTACAGTGGTTTTCTAAATCTGTACTCCAGTTCATCCGGCAGTTCACGGCTGTGAATATCTGCACAGTTAGTTGAAATGCACAAATAGCTAGAGATGTGGTTGATATATTACCATTGTTAATGGAACTGGGTGACTGGCTTGGGAAATCCTACTATGAAGAAAAGGCAATGGTTTCTTCACTGCATGCGTTACATCATAAACACAATATTAGCCTAAACGGGGAATAAGGTTTTAGCTTGTTTTCAGTAGTACACAGCAAGGCAAGGCCCAGCAGACTTCTCCCTGTCAATTTTGACATGAGTTTGCAAGTACTAAATTTGAACCAAACTCGAGGGTGATGAGTTGCACCTAGTATTCAAACAATTCACTAGACGAGCAATAAAAAAGGTTACATGGCAGGACCAAGTAATATGCCATCTCATTGTATCTGTCTCAGTACCTTAATATTGCATCTGTCTAAACCCCAAGGTTAAGCAAACACCTTATAAGCACGACTGGGGTTGAGACAACTGCCTTTAAATACTTGCGGTTAAAAAACCAAGATGCTATCCTTTTGCAGTCTTTACCTACTTCTGAATGCATTGAAAGCTTCTTTGCTCCTTCTCCACAAGGAAATGGTTTATACCTCCACTAGCAAGCTGACCCATACAAAACCAAACACTGAGAACTTCTGAATTTCTGCAACTTTAGAGTGAAGTATTGGCAGCCTAAAGTTTGTCAAATAATTAAATCATTCTGAAACTCCACCTCTTCTCTACTACATAGGGGGAAGTATTTTTGTGGCCCACAGAGATGGGTACAATGCTAAACGATAAACAGCACAGGCCGAAAGCACAGGAAAGTATTAGCTTACATGTTTTCTGGTAGGATGAACAGTTATTTTTTTATCATCTAACAAACCACTTTCAATGGCAGACAATGGGACAAAATGCTAGAGATCAGAGTAGAGAGGCAAGTAAGGAGATTCCAGGTCAGATTAGAAGTACAGTATATCAAGTGATAAAAAAAAAGCTAGCATATTGCAGAATAAGACTTCTAACTTACCTATCTGGAGTTTTGTAAAATCAGTCTGCACCTTTCCTGTGACTGGATGCTGTACTTTAGAACGGTTTTTGTTTTTTTCTAGATATAAGGCAACTTTCATATGTTTTTTCCTTTTTTCCTGTACAGAGGTATTGCAGTGGCTGTCACACTTTCCTACAGTTCCTCTCAGTTTCCTCAGGCACATTTCATATTCACACTTGAGTGTGTTAATTTTTTTAAAACACCGGCGTTTGGCAAGAGTTTTGCCCCCGTGAAGTCTATAGTTTGTCCGAGTAGCTTTCAATCCCAAACCTGACCTCTCATTAGACTTGCTGCTTCCATCAGTAGATACTTCATTTGTGTGTAACATTTTTGTTTCTTGACTACCACATTTTCGTAGAAAAACTTTGTAATCTTTAATTCTTGCTTTGTTGTTGAGGCACCTAGTGGAGCGTTTAGGTTCGATTTCTCTCAAGGCGTTCATATGTTGTTTGGAAGAAATTTGAGCTGTTGATTCAGCATGTGATGGCGGTAAGGACATTTGCAGTTTTCCAAGGCCAGTGGAATCTTTTAGAACATCTTTGGTAAACTGCACGTTTTTTTTGACAGTGGATTCTGCAGCATTAATGGCTTTTGTTGTACAAAACTCCGTCAGATCCAAAATCTCACCAGGACATGAAAACTTTACACAGACATCTTTGGTTTTATCACTGCTACTTTGCAAGCTGCTCTTTTTTAGATTATTTTTGTATTTGTGCTCGCTTATATTTAAGGAAAAGCTTTCAGGATGGACAATGTTAGAAATCCCATGAAGTTCTTCTGTGCTAGATGGTTTCAGCTGTCTGCACTTTAAGTATTTTTTAGAAATAGAAGAATTCATGCTGGGTTGCTTTGTTATTCTTTTAGACCTCTTTTCAGTAATCATGCGAAGAGGTCTGCGAGCATTAGCTTTTCTCACTATTGAAAGGGATTGCGTTTCTGTTGTTTGCATAAACCAGGTAGCAAGGTCATTCACGTCACATTTTTTCTGAAAAAGCATCTGAATAGGTGACCTCGATTCAGAGCTGGAGAATTTCCATATTGGTGAAGAATGTATTTCACAATCTCTCTCTACTTTGTTCTCAGTGACCCATGAATTTGCAATATGTTCATACCTGCTTTCTAAATGGTTTAGCAAAGTCTCATTTGAAGTTGTTGTAGACCACCACTCAACAGTAGTGTCCGCTTGTAGATCGGCATCTGTAAACGTGCACGGACTTTGATCTTCATGATCAACACTATTTAAGTGCAATAATGGCAGCTTATACTGCTGCTTGTAACTTCTCAGTTTTTTTTTGTAATGTTTACTTTTGCCAAAGCTATGTTTTTTGGATTGATGGAGTAAGGCACATCTTACAGAAAATTTAGACTGGGAACCATAATATAGTGCAAATAATGGTGACTTTTTGGATCTGGTTATATAATTTGATAAGGTCTGTTTCCTAATCAGTCGGGATTTCAGAATTTTACGCTTCCCCGGGTTTTTTTTTTGGTAGAGATTTTGCTCTGCTTGTCGATTTTCCAGGTTATCAGATCTTTTACTAGTTTCCTGTTGAACATCTAATAGAGATTTGGTTTTGTTCCTTGGGGTTCCCTGCTCTGAGCTGCATTCATTTACTACACACAGATTCGGGGTTGTGGAAGACTTCCCCAACTTCTGGAGACGTGTGGAACATCTTCTTGATGTTTTGCAGTTATCTTTTTCAGGTGGCAAAGTATGGTCTCGTAGGAGCCCAACATCTGTACAGTCAGATGTCACAGGAGGTTCCAGAATTTTGTACAGTTTTTTTATTTTAATCTGAGTGCTGGATATATTTTTGGCTACATATGTCTCGGTGGTCCTTGATTCTCTCAAACTATCTGCGATTTTGGAGTGTGTAACACTTTTAGTTGTCCTACAAGGAAAATACATTTTTAGGTCATTTTTTATTTTAACAGACATTTCCTCATCAAGCAGCTTTGGCCTTAATTGTGTAACATCTGATTTTCTAAGATTCCTCAGGATGTGATGACCAACCCTATTGGACCTTAATTTTCTTCTCACACTATATGCATCATCCTGATGATTGTGAGCAGTCACACTACTTTCTGATGGACTTGAAGTAATGACTTTGTACTGTGGATTCAGAAAGTTATTTGTATTGCCAGATTGATTGGGACAATCTGACATTGCATAGTTCTTTTGTGCATTACTGGAATGTTTTCTCAATGCACCCAATGACTGAGTATACACAGGACTTAAGGCATATTTTACTCCATCTTCAGAATCAATCTTAGAAGCAAACATAAGTTTAATTGGGCTAAAGTATTTGTTCTCAGAAATTCTACATGATGCAGAATTATGAGACTTTGAACGTAAAGCTGAATCACCTTGTTCCATCTGTTGAGCTGAACTTGAGGATACGCAACTGCTTGATTTTGCTGATGTTAGTGGGTTTATTGACAGCTGGTCTGATGGCAATTCATATCTTTTGCCTTGATTAGCCATGCTTTTTCTAGTTTCACAGTTTCCTTTTTTGCTTCTTTCTGGAATTTGTGCACCAAAACAAAAGGTGTTTTCCAAACGTTCTACTACTATCTTCAAGTGGGCATTTCTTGCCTTATCAGTAGTATACCTACCCACCAGTCCATCTATTTTAAAGTTCTTTAAAATCCCTGAGTTGTGTTTGATGGTGCATTTGCAAAATAAATTATTGTTACCTGAAAAAGAAGACTGGCCATGAGAGACATCGCATAATCTGCATTTTCCCAAAATATTTTTGGAATATCTTTTGAGAGGAATGTTGCATTCAACAAGAGAATCTCCAAGAGAACGTCTTTTATGTGCATTTACATTTTCTGTGGCCAAATATGTTGAGCCTTTAGGTAAATAAGGCTGACTCTTTTTGATACAATGAACATTCTTAGAATGTATTCTTGACTTACTATGAGGTAGTCCAGTTTTATTTTCTTGTGCGGCACTCGCTGTTGGAGTATTTTCAGGATTCTTGATGACTAAAATGTCACATATATTCCCTTTTTTAGAGCCTACTGCCTTAGCCATATGCTCAGTTGTGTTCCTCAGATCCCTCCCATAATCACTCTTTTCCTTAGGAAAAGTGTCACAGAAGTTAAGTTTGCTAGTCAATTCCAATGACTGACTGCTAGATAAAGAGGAACCAAGTATTGGTGGCTTTTGTTGGCTTTTTCGTAATCGAGTTTGTATCCCTGTATTCTCTAACTTGTTTGTATCTTGGTTTAGCATCTCTACAAAACGCTTTGTTTTGGAATTGTTTAGAAGGTGATTAATTAGATTTCCAAAATGTACGGAGCCAATCCTACATTTGTCTGGAGAACTTTGAGTAGTTGCATTGTTTTCAGTGGGCATTAGATTGTTCTGCTTCCTATCAACATTGCATGATGAATCCTCAGTATTTGAACTTTTAGTCACAGTCTTGTGGGTTCCTTTGGTCTGGCAGGATTTGTTTTGTATAGAAACAGGAGATGCTGACTCATTGCGATTTTGTACGTAATTCTTTACCATGGCTCCATCCAAATGGATTGCTTTTGTTACTCTCTGTAACTTTAAACGGGGTAAAGATGAAGAACATCTTATAGCACGGTACCTACTAGAATAGTGAATAACTAGTCTCTTCCTTTTTGAACGTGTATTAATGCAGTGCAAAACCTGATCATTGGATCTAAGGTGCAAATCTTCATGTTTAATGGGATTCAGTTTCACAGTTCCTAAGGCTAAATTAGGCCACGTAAGGCGTAAATCTTTTAGCCGGACAGACAGATAAGGCAGATTAGCAGAGGATGCTTGCTCCTTAAGACTAACACAGTTACTGAGTTTTTCCTTTGTGCAAGAATACAAAATAGCAGGTGATTTTTTAGTCCTTTTAGATGATTGTTCAGAAAGTGGAAGATGGCCACAGCAAACCTGTGAACAAGCTTTCTGCTCCTCTCTTAAGAATTTCAGCATAAGTACTAATTGCCGTCGGTGGTACAAGCAATATGCAGCTAAAACTTTAGTTAAAGCAGTATTTTCTTTAGGAAGTTTTGTCACGTTCTTCAGTTTCCGTAAAAAGTAGCCATTGATGACACTGTGAAAAACAAATGATAAAATGAATTAATCTAAAAAAATATAAAAGGTTTGCCTTATTTTGTTTACATAGAGAAAGCATTAAAAGACATTAGAGTGAACCCATACCACTACAAAAAATTTTTGTGGGATGTCAATATTATGTGCTAGCATGCAGGCAGCAGGATCTCATCCTATAGCATGGGGTCTGGCAAGAGGAGGCAGCAGGACCTGATCTTACAGCACAGTCGTGCAATACGGGGGTATTAGGAGAAAGCAAGCAGTGGGATTTGATCATGGAAGAGAATGGTGGTGTAAATGCAGAACCTGTTCAATAAGCAAGAAGGGAGAAGAAAGCAGAAAAGCCAGGCAAGGATGGATGTTGCAGTTAGACTTGTTTGTGGAATGAAGGGTATAGTTATGGCACCAAGGCCTGATAATGGAGGTAGAACTGAATGGGAGTAGAAAGATAAAAAAATGATAATTCTGGAAGGTGAGGGGATGGTCAGGGAGTAAGAGATTAGCAGCCAAACAGTACAAGGGGAGTGGAGAGGCAGGAATGAGGGGAATGTGCAGAAAAAGAATAAAAAGAAGAGGTACTGCCAATTGCCTGTGGGAGAAATAGGCTTGTGGACAAATAAACAAGTGCCATAAACAAGTGCCCAAATAGTGAGAAGAAAGCACTGAGCATATGCAGAGGAGGAAGGAGCTGTGAACAACAAGCAGCAATGGTGAGCAGGAGGAGGAAGTACCAGAATGAGAAAGGGGATGGGATAGAGAAAAATATTCCAATGAGGGGAGGTAGATAAGGTGAGGAGAAAAATGGACCCCCGTTAGCAGCTATAGCAGGCAAATAAGATGAGAAGAATGGAGATCTGTAAATTACCGACAGGAGAGGAGTTCGCAGTGATAGAAGATACTGAGAATCAAGACTTGAAGGTGAACTGAGACGTAGGCAGTGGACATTGGTACCAACGTCAGTACTGGCTTTGTTTTTGTTTTATTTCTGTGCCTTGGGTTTAGGTCTTTGCTATTGCCACACTCTCAGGTTAATTTTGAGATGACATGCATGCTTTTAAATTTTACCCTTCATTTATCATATTATGCTAGACTGTCATCTAATCTTTATGGAACTTGTAAAATGAAAATAGACATATAAGAGATGCAGTTGTCTTGTTTTTAAAGTATGCTAATTGCATAATTTGCATGTTCAAAATCACAAGGTTTAAGTTTTGGATAGGAAGGAGTATGTCAGAAGTGTCAGAAACTCCACCTGGAGATATTTTTAAAGCATATATAAACCCAAAAGGAAAATGATATATATATATTTTGCAGCTTAACAATTCTTAGTTGTGGTGACTACATCAGTTTTCTTTTTTGTGGACTTTTTTCCTTTATTTTCACCTGGTGATCCGGCCACTAAGTCTGTTAATTTTTAAACTTCCCTTAACAGACCAAGCTCTCCAGCAAAAGCAGCAGATGGAGGGATGAGACAAACCATTCAACACTGACAGGGAGGGCTTTCAATGGTCAACATTTATTCATTTGTATAAAACATTTCTCCCAAATGGGTCAAAAAAAAAAGTACCTGTAAACTTTGCAAAAGGTGTTCACTTGTAATTGGCTTTAATGTTTTAGTCACACCCATCTACAGTAAATCTGCAAGTGCACCTAACAGTACCTGCTCACAGATGGACAATGCTGCTGTCAATGGATGGCTCCATTGATCTTCCAGAGAGTGGAGCAACCCTAAAACAGGAAGTGGGTTACTGGCTGGTTCAGATAAAGAAAAAGAGACCTAACAAAACAAATCCAGAACAAAACGTGCAAAGTATTTATTTATATGTTTGCCCAAGCACTACAGTGATCATGTTTCTGAACAGCTCCAACTCTCTCAGCTCTGCTTCCTTGAACTTGCTGTCCAGTACAAGATCACAAGTGGACATGCAGTCTCCAGCTGCTGCCCATCTACCAGCCTGGAGAAGGGAGAAGGAAGGAGAAGGGAGAAAGAAGAAGCCGGGAGGAAGGAAGTGGCTGGCCTTGCTGAGCCCATGTGTTTGTGGAGACACACATAGCTTACTAGCGCACGTAAGGGTGGCTCCATAGGACCCTGGAAGGGAAAGAAGCCACCCTAAACCAGGGCAAGTGCTTAGGTGGCCAGCTGATTCTACAGTAAGCCAAAATGTTTAATCATCAAGGAGCAGCAACCATTGTAAGTGATTTCATCAGCATTTGAAATAGCTTAAAAACATTTTCCATTTAGGGATTGGTAAGCTGCAATATATAACATTTTTGTTTTTGGGTTTAGATATATGTTCAATAGACATACAGCTACAGAGTTAAAACCTACTGTATGTAATTTTGTGTTTAATTTTTATTGGTCATAGCATCCCCATTGGGCAAACGTCCTGTGTAGCCCCCAGATTAGGAGAGATATCTCCCTATTGGAGACCCAGACAATGGTGATACCGTAGTAATTTGCATAACGAGCAAGCCAGCATTCACCCAAAAAAAAAAAACCTCAAGCTTTTAATAAGCTCAAAAGGAAAAGTAAAAAAAAAATGATCACAGTGGAATCAAGCATAATACCAATGTTTCGGGGCCAAGAATGACCGCTTTCTCAAGGTGAAAAGCAAACAAGGCCGCATACAAGAAACAAACCTAAATAGACTCCTCTTAATGATCAAACTGACACCCGTTGTGGCACAGGCTTACCCATGCATTTGCAACACACTTGATCGCCCCTGAACATGAATGTAAACCAGGCCTTCAACTAGCCTTGCACAAAGAATACCTGCTCCATAGCACCTTTACGAGGAGGTATGTGCAGTGGCAACTTCCTGTCTTTAATGATCACATCTGGTCTTCAATGAAGTTCAGGTTTACATGACTACTTCCTGTAGGGGTATTTCCTGTTCCAGTTCATGAAACAGGTGCCATTAGATATTTCTGTACTATTCCTTAATTAGGGCCCATGTGCTATGGTGCAGGCTATTCTTTACATTCATGTTCAGGGGAAAGCCAGTGTGATGTACATGCATTTGTTAGTCTGTGCCACAGGGGGAGGTAATTTAGCTAATTCAAGAGTGATGTATTTATGTTTATTGTATATGATCTTATTTGCTTGTCACCTTGAGAAAGGTGTCGTTGGTTTTATGCTTGCTTCCACTATGTAATTTTTCTACTTTGACCTCAGTAAAAGCTTTAGATTTTTTTGGTGATTGCTGGCTCTCTCTTTATGCAAGCATTAAAAAGCTGACAGGGATTCTAAGCCTTCTCCACACTCTTCTTCAACATGCTGTGAATTTTTCTAGTTCCACTTAAAGGGTCCTTACAAAGAAGTGTCATACAGAATAATCAATGTTCTTGTTCATAGTTGCAGATGACAAAGGAAACTGTGGTCAAATTCGTGATCCAATACAACAATACTGAAAAGCTTCAAAATAGCCAACTACCCACAATAACCTCTTATATGCATTACATCTCAATACAAAATACATATCAGGAAGAATTGTATCACTTATAATAGTGCCATGTAACATAAGAGTTACAATTACACATATAGGGACAGGATGTACAAGAGACATGGAACGAAGCATTAACAGTAATGTAAACAAATATCTAAAAATGTTATAAATAAACATGACAACCAAGCTCTGAAATGCTATCAAATACAATCTATAATAGCAGATCACCATGGTAACCAAGTTGGTTACTATTATTGCTCTTTGCATTGACACACTGGGCTCATTAAAGGATAAGTATACTTTAAATTTAAAGAGTATCTAAACGCACAAGCAGAAATGTAATATATTGCAGTGTACTGATCCTTGCATGTGGTGGCTGCATTAGTTTCCTTTTTCATGAGTTTTACCTTTATTTTCACCTGGTGGTCCGGCCAGTAAGTCTGTTATTTTTCGACTTCCTTTAACAGACCAAGCATGGCAGATAGAGTTGAGACAAACCATTTAACACTGACAGGGGTGCTTACAATGATCATTTTTATTCATTTATGTAAAACCTTTATCCCAAAATTAAAATAAAAAAAAATCTATTGCTCTAACTGCTTAAAAAGTGTTATCTGGAGTGCAGATTTATTTGTTAGTCAAGGCCATCAAAATATTCTATTGAATCTAAAGTAGGGTATACATGGTATGAATTTCAGCCTGTTCCTGATGAATGCCGCTGTGGGCACCCTTCCATCCGGCATCCCTCGATCAGCTGATCAAAGGAGCAAATTGGCTGCCAGCTCTGTTCAGCTGAGAATTTTCCAATCAGCTGTTGGCTATGTTCAAAATATAATGCAAACAGCGCGGGGATTCATTTACAAGTGTTGGAGGAATCTGTTAGATTTTTTTTCATTCAGCCCACAGGTTGAACGAAAAAAAATAGACACATGTATACCCGAAGTTACACTACCCTCTCCACAGGATGACAATGCTGCTGTCCTAAGGGTGGCTCCATTACTCCTCCATAGAGTGGAGCCAACCTAAGACAGGAAGTGTGTTACTGGCCAGATCACCAGGTGAAAGTAAAGGGCATCGGAGAGCCACAGCTTCCTGTATTTGCTTACATCCAGCACTGCAAATCTTGCTATCCTGTGCTTGCCTACACATTACGGCCCCTAGACCTCTATGGGGCTGTGTCCCGATGCTGGAGACGAAGGGAGACAGTCCATAGAGGTCGATGGGGCTGGAATGCACAGGCGTGGTCAGCATGGATTATGTAAAACACATTTTTTTGGATGGATTTGAAGAACATCCTAATATATAGTCAGACAGTTGTAATAGTTTTTTTTAATCCTATGTATCCGATAGTATTCACACAAACATCCTGCATTGAAAACATCACATTTGCGTGCATAAAACTAACATGTGGAGTTATTGTCTAACGACTCATAGGGGTGAATAAATGTTGGTAAAGTAAATCCTTTCTTTTGTAGCTTGTACGCACGTTTGTTGCTCCTGAGGAAGCGAGGCACAAAACTGTCTGGGCATTACTCAAGCTGCTGTCCATGCATTGTTTGAAACTTCAATAAAGAAAAGTTATTTTTATGACAGTGTTCTGGGGGTAAATATATAATCTTGGACAATATCTCCACATGTAACTCTTGCAAACAGGAGCTGTGTTTTCTATGCTTGAGCTGTGTGTGGATGTAAATGGCAGCTGCCTCATACTGTGACAATGGTAAGAAGAGAAAGGCGCAGGTACCTTTTCTGTGGATTAATATAGTAGCAAATGTATTTACTAGGAGAGAGAATATTACAAAAACAGAATGCCCAAGTAAAAGGGTAGGTTCACTTTACTAAAAAAAAAAGCTCTCTAGCCCCCTAAGCTAAAACATCTATACCCACCAACCTACTTATCAGAAATCTTTTGTGACACTATGCACATGTGCACAGTAACTTCCCATATACTTAAATGGGCCATACACATCATTGGAGTAAAGGGTCTAAGTGTATGGAAGTATGCAGGTATGGGCAATGCAAGATGAGATTTATGCACCATGGCTGTAAACAACTGCCTTAAATGTAACTCCACTTTAAAAATAGAAAAATGAATAAATCTTTAAAAAAACAAAACAAATGTAGCATTTATAATTGGCGCACAGGCCATTCTGTAATTTGATGTTATTAACAATCACCTTTCCACTTAAAACTGTAGCTGCTGTAATGTTGTAAATGGGTCAAAAAAATTCAATGCAATAAGGCGACCTGGAGGTGTACGGAACGCCCCAGAAATGTCACTTCCTGCTTCTGTGATTGGCTGAAGTTGCACCAAGATACAAGCATTATTTTTGGCATCCCATGCAATAGGAAATTAATTTTGGTGAGATACTCCCGAGGGTTAATTACTACGTAAAAGGGATACAGACACTGCACCTTTGCCTATTAAGGTGCCCATACACATTACAATTATCTGCAGATTTTCTATGGTCAGATGGAAAAGGTGCAACAGATTCCTCCATCTACACTTAACTGTGTGGATGGAGTAATCTCCACCTGGGCCAAGCTTCCGTAATCTTGCTGGTTGGCCCCGCTGGCTCTCGAAACACCTGAACAGTTCCTGCATCCAATCAGATTGTTCAGGTATTTTGAGAGCCAGCAGGGCTGACTAGTAAGATACTGAAGCTTGGCCCAGTGGGAGATTCCTCCATCCACACAGTTTAGCATAGATGGAGGAATCTGTTGCACTTTTTCCATCTGACCACAGACAATTTGCAGATAATTGTAATGTGTATGGGCACCTCTACAACACATGAAGCTCACTAGCTGATTATAATGAACACAGACCCTCCCATTCAGGAATCAGTTTGGAAAGGACACGTTGCAACAAACTACTATTTCTTCAGGACAGAAACAGCAACAAAGTTTGTTAAAATCCACATAATGCACACAGATCACACAGAGCGGATTGATTTTTTTTTTTCTTAACAAAAGTGGAATTACTCTTTAAGGCTATCACAAGAAAAGTAGCACCTGGGTTGGAAGGATTTAGCTCATAGGTTAGGGGGCAGTGAAGTTTTTATTCTAAAATTAACCTGTTCTTAACCCATTGAAGAAACCCGCCAGGACTCTGTTTACATGTGTAAAGCCGAATGTCGGCTTTACACTGGGAGCGATTCTGGCGGCTGAGCTGCTGCCAGGTCGCTTCCAGGGGCTGATGCAGTGCCTGCCACCCCCTCCACCCCGCGTTGCTCCTAGTGCTCCACTGCCTTGGGACCAGGATGTAGGGTGTGGGTGGGAAGGAGACTGATGACTATCCATACGGTAATCTCCTCCATGCTCTATGGGACCGGAAGCAATGCCGATCACTTCTGTTCCCTCTGCTGTCGTTGCTCGGCTGCAGAAGCCAGGCAATAAGCGTAATCTGCACTCTAAGAGCTTATTTAGAGTGGAAAGGTACAGTTCAGTGGTCTAATCGACCACTGTGGTCTCTAGTGGTTAGTGGTCTAATTGACCCCTGTCACCCTAAAGAGTACCTGTCACTACTGTTATGCTATCACATACGGGGGTTAAAAGGCCCCTTATGTGACAGCAAGTTAATTTAAAAAAAAACAATTTTAAAATTAAAAAAACATATTGAAAGTCTCCCACCCCCGTATTAACATAAACACGTGTCGTGTGTTCCTACACACGAAAACGATGATTGCACTACACGTTATATATCGCCACATGAGAGCAATAATTCCAGGGCAAATAATTATGGATATCTAAATTCATTACCTGTACGAGATTTTAAAGCTTCACCTATGGACAATTTGGGGTACCATATTTCTTAGTAATTTCACAGGCACACACTTAATTCTTAACCTGGGCATGTTTGGTATCCATTTACTCGTAGTAAGCTCACCTTTTATATTTTACCAAACAAAATGGGTATTGTGATTTTGAGGAATAAAATTAACTTAAGTGCATTTTTTACTACATTTTTGGTTTTGATAAACAGTTGCACTAATATTGTGTAACGTAACAATTTGCAACTGCCACCATTTTACTCTACAGGGTTTACTTGGCTTTCAGAAAATGTTACTTCTAACATATCCCCGTAGTTTTGTGTAAGATCTACTGGCTTTGCTGAATATACTGTTCTATCCTTTTCTTGTAGACAAGGGTAAAGTAAAGAGCAGTGATTGACAGCACAGTGTAGTGTATTTCGGGATCTTGGCAGTGAACAGTTGACATGAACCTGACCTGGCCTAAATAAGAAAATAGTGCTGAAAGCTTATAGTGCCTGGAAATACCGGTCTTCACATTGATCCCTGTATTTCTGTAAAGCCCCAATGGATCTTAGCTCAGGCACCAAGTGAAGATTAAGCCACATAACAAATGCCACCACCTCAGCGAGAAATAGGGGGTCTGGCATGCCAGTGCATGGACAGGTGTGGGAAGTAATCATGACCTGTAAAGTGTAGAGGCTTTGTGTGCCTTGATCCCAATGACATTAAGACAAACATTTGTGAAAGAATGGGTCGCTCTCAGGAGCTCAGTGAATTCAAGTGTGGTACCGCGATAGGTTGCCACCTGTGCAATAAGTCCATCCCTGTAGTTTCCTTGCTACTAAATATTCCACAGTCAACCGTTAGTGGTGTTATAACAAAGTGGAAGCAACTGGGAACCACAGCAACTCAGCCACGTAAAATGAGAGAGCGGGGTCAGCACATGCTGAAGCGCACAGAAGTCGCCAACTGTCTGCAGAGTCAATAGCTACAGGCCTCCAAACTTCGTGTGGCCTTCAGATTGGCGCAATAACAGTGCATGGAGAGCTTCATGGAATGGGTTTCCATGGCCGAGCAGCTGCATCCAAACCTTACATCACCAAGGGCGATGCAAAGCATTAGATGCAGTGGTGTAAAGCACACCGCCACTGGACTATTGAGAAGTGGAGATGTGTTCTGTAGAGTGACAAATCACGCTTCTCTATCTGGCAATCCAATGGACGTGCCAGGAGAACAGTATTTGCCTGACTGCATTGTGCCAAGTGTAAAGTTTAGTAGAGGGGGGATTATGGGGTGGGTGTTTTTCAGGGGTTGGGCTTGGCCCCTTAGTTCAATTGAAGGGAACTCTCAAGGCATCAGCATACCAAAACATTTTGGACAATTTCATGCCCCCAACTTGGCGGGAACAGTTTGGGGATGACACAAAGCAAGGTCCATGAAGAATGGATGAGCGAGTTTGAGGTGGAAGAACTTGTCCTGACCTCAACCCGATAGTACACCTTTGGGATGAATTAGAGCACACTGCAAGCCAGGCCTTCTCATCCAACATCAATACCTGACCTCATAAATGCGCTTCTGGAGGAATGGTCAAACATTCCCGTAGACACACTCCTAAACCTTGTGGACGCCTTCACTGAAGAGTTGAAGCTGTTACAGCTGCAAAGAGAGGGCCAACTCAATATTGAACCCTACGGACTAAGACTGGGATGCCATTAAAGTTCATGTGCGAGTAAAGTCAGGTGCCCCAATACTTTTGGCAATATAGTGTAACTTACAAACATTTAGATATATTTTGAATAATAGTTTTAGAGACCTTTACCTGAATTACAAACCAAAAACAGACTTTTTTTTAACAAAAGAAAAGAAGAATAGAAAGGATACCAAGTTAAATTAAACACGGTTTCCAGGGATCACATATGTTGTAGAAAGCTGCCAGAAGTTGCTCATTAGCCACAGTGCCAAAGTTTGCCTGTATTAATGTCTGCAAATATGTTCCACACAGGGATGTCTTACTGTGCTTGTTGGGCTTGCAGGGTGTCCATGCTGTTATATTTGATCCTCATTGCAGAACAGCACAGTCAGGAAAACAATCCATGTGCTGGGCTGGCACTTGGTAGGAAAATATAAAATGTTCTTCATGTGTCCCCTGTGCTGAGTTTAGGGAACACATGAATAGTGACTCTGCATTGCACCCACCTATTGGTTGCACATTTGCCTCACTGCTCTGCTGGAAAAAGTAATGTTTGAATGCACTTGTACTCAGTTAAACCACTCAATTGTAAATGGTACAGCAAGGAATACTCTTAAAAAAAAAAAATCAGTTTATGTTTTTTTACTAGGGATGTTCAGATACCAAGTACAAGCACAGATACTTTTCCAGCTCCAATACTAGACTAGAGAAAAACTCAAAAGAATCCCTGTTTTAATGTATGCTTTGAGATTATATATATATATATATTGCTCCTGCAATGGACTACAATCTCATGTTTAGTTTACTATTTCGTATTGAGATTATAGTCCATCATGGGAGTGAGCTTGGAGCAGTGGCTACAGGAAGGACAGCGTCAGCAGGGATTCAGAGATGGTTTGAGGATGTACAGCCGAGTGATACACAAATAAGATAGAGTATTGTTAATAGTTAGAGTATTCAAATGCATTTTTAAGATTTAACTGCTGAGTTTAGTGTCAAAAAGTGTCTAAAGTTCAGCTTTATTGAAAGCTAAATCATTAAGTGTAAAGCTGAATTCCATGTTCCATATCTGTTTCCTCCCAAACTTTCCTATTCCGTTTTAGATCAGCCATTGCTAAGTATATATATATATATATATATATATATACACATACATATAGATATATCACACACACACACACACACACACACACACACACACACACACACACACACAGTGTATATTAGGATTGCCCCAATACCATTTTTTCCAAGCCAAGTACTGATATTTGTCCAAGTACTCACAGACACAAGTACTGATACATTTTTGTGTATCGTCATGTGACAGTTTTTCTAAAACAATACAGACTATTAATTTCAGGACAGTGGTTGGGCACCAGGGCCAGGTCCCAGCTGCAACCACTATATCACCTTGAAGAAGGGACCCCGTGTGGCCCACAAAACGTTGGCTAATTGATGCTTGTGACAGGTTTCTTCTATAAGCAAAATAATTGAATGCTTTTGACTGAGTGCTGGTGATCTCCACCTTTACGATTTTGGAAAACACAGCGCCATCCATGTAGTCACTACGAGCGCCTCAACCACTAATCAAGGTCCAATCGCTGTAAGGAGTGCAGGTGACACATCACAACACTACATGGCTGGACAGCATAACAAATATTTTAAAATGTGTATTGAACTATTTTCATTTAGTTCCACTTCATCTTTTTGTGTGGGTCTACGCATACCTGCTCCTACTACATAGCTACACTGACACACTATTAATTTTAAAACTGCCCAAACCTGCAAAATTAATCAGGTACTCGTACCAATGCAGGTCTCTATGTAGAACTGGACAATAAAACTTTAGAAAAGTTCTACAGAGTAATGCTTGCTGTAATGTTCAGCCAAACCACAGAATGTCACAGACTGGGAAAGTTTACTTTTGTTCTAACTGGTCATGGAGTACATCCAAAAAGTGTAGCTGGACCCACTTTTTACAAGGAGTGTTTGCAATTAAAGAGGAAAGTCACTCAAAAAAGTGAAAATTCCCAATGTTGTAGGGAACATTTGGAAAAGTTAGTTGAGCCTCCAGCAGTATCCTAGAAAACAAAAACTACCTTTTGTTTTCCCCCTAACAAATAACAGTGCACTTCCCGGGTATGTGAGAATGCCTAGGCATTTCGGTGCCAAAATCTTAATAGCTATACATCAGTAGTGTGGGATCTGAGGCACTGCCACCACTAAAAGGTTTGTCTCACCAGATTAGGAGTGAGATTTTTGGTATTGTCATTAATGTGTTGATCACCAGTCTCCTTTCTGGAGGCTCTGATAAAGACGCAAAACAATGCCTCTACCTAAATGGCCACCTTAATGCAAAGACAGTGTGAAACAAGGCATGGGAAGTCAGCAATGGGGGAAAGGTCTGCTGCAGGGAGACCACAGGCAATACCGCTGACTTGTCCTTTGCCTCGTCTGTGCTTTTGTGGGCACACCCTTCCAAGCTCTCTCCAATGATGGACTACAATCTCACTTATAGTTTACTAATTTGTATTGAGATTGTAGTCATCACGGGAGTGAGCTTGGTGTGGCGACTACTTTACAACACACACAGGGACCATGAGGAACAAAAGTAGTCATCCTCCAGAAGGACAGTTTCAGCACCAATTAAGATATGATTTGAGGATATACAGCCGAGTGATATACAAATCAGGTACATTTTTGTTTATAGTTAATCTAATTGAATGCATTTTAAAGATTTAACTCCGGAGTTAATGGCACTTTAAAGCTAAATTGGGTCTCAACTAAAGTGCCCCC
This sequence comes from Nanorana parkeri, assembly GCF_000935625.1. Taxonomy (NCBI): domain Eukaryota; kingdom Metazoa; phylum Chordata; class Amphibia; order Anura; family Dicroglossidae; genus Nanorana; species Nanorana parkeri. The sequence continues at coordinate 393,360 of NW_017307583.1, read as the reverse complement.
TCTTCCGCACTGCTAAGGTTAGCTGGGAGTAAAGGAATAAGCTGCAAGACTCACTCCAGCAGCCTTCCATAACTCTCCTTTACCCCTAGATTTAAAGGGCATTGAATTGCAGTGAGGGTGGGGGGGGCAATGAAAGGGTATTTTGCAAAAAAATCCCAGAGTCCACCTTTACAAATAAACAACGCAATGATCACACAAAAATCACCGTCATACAAAGTATGACCATGTATGAATGAATATTACCTATGGTTTAAACCCAAGAGCAAAAAACTTTATATAATGCAGCTTACCAATCAGATGTACTGATAGAGTTTTTTTCCTTTTTTAAGCTCCTTTCCCGCCTTTATTTGCACCTTATGATCTTGCAAGTAACATACTTCTTGTCCTAGAGTGACAACACTTACTCACTGTACTACGGATGCACAGAGTATTTGGGCAAGTACTTGTACTCGCCCAAATGCTCCCGATGCCTATCCCAATAATGGTAAGGACTCCAGCTCCTCCACCAGGTAGGGGGGACCGGCTCCTCCCCCAGGTAGTACGGAGCCGGCTTCCCGGATAATCAGGAAGCTGGGCAGCGAGTGATTACACGCTGCCCGGCTTCCTTAAAATGGGACTTCTGGTATCAGCAAATACCGGGGAAAAAATTGGTGCTCCTACTCGATACCAAAATCCGGTATCGGTGCATCACTGCACTGTATCAACAGAGGAGCAGTGCTGTCAGGCAGCTCTCCTGATTTTTTTTTTTTTTTAAACACCCCATCCACTCTCCTCATCTCCGTTACATAAGGAGGAGAGGTTTTGTAGTTATCAGCAGATAGCTGGGAAGGCTGATAACATTAAGATTTTGATTCAGTACACAGGAACTTATAAACGTACTTAATACTTAAAACGGTTCTTGAGGAACCGGATGCTGTCGGCACCTTTAAAGGCCCGGCATCCCTCCATCAGCTGATTGAAAGAGCATGTCGGAAAATTCAGGGGCCGCTGTCAGAATACAATTTAAACAGCGGAAGATTCATTGACCAACAATCGTAAGGGTTAATGGAGCAATGTGTTCATTTCCTTTGTTCAGCCAGCAGGTTTAATGAAGAGAATAGAAGTGTATAGGCCCAGCTTTAGACTGGGAGAGGAAGCAACATAAGGAGCCAATAAGTTGTGCTATAGTGCTCGTATGTGCTAACAAGGGACATGCTGAGAGTAGGAGAAGGTCATCAGTCTGCTGCTTCTTCTTTCACTGTTCGGTTGTGGTCTGGGGGAGGAACAAAAACCCAGAGTGCTACTTAACGACTGTGCTGTGTGGCAAAGTTGTGCAAGTCTCAGTTATAGATGGACAGAGATAAATCTTTTAGCAGGTAAAACATTTCTCTTATATGTATTTTATCTGTGTATTTAGCCATGTACCGGGAGTTCAGATTTGACAATTGAATACAGATACAAAATTACACACAAAAAAAAAAAACACTTCCACTATGAAACAAAGTAAAATGAAAAAGTCTGTATTTAATAATATACAATGCTGAGGTCAGAGGAAAAGTACTCATTAATGAGCACAGTGCTGTGTTATTGGTCTAGAATGAGGATAGTAAGAACAGGTTTCTCTACCTGTACATGACAGTACATACTGGATACAAATGCATCAAGTTGAGAAATGTTCTTCTACATCTGTACATTGATATTGGCAATACCACAAATATGACAAAAGATAAAACTATGCACAATAGAAAAAAAAACAAAAAAAAAAACTTAGTAAGGTATAAATGCAAGAATTTTCTTTAGAATGTGAATAGCCATTAACGTCTTATATTAGCTCAATAATCATTCTCTTTTAAATTTATGTGGAAAAGCAGTGAAGTGCTTTACAATAAATTATAACTTAAGAATACATTAACCAAACAATTCCATACAATCAGGTTTAGCTTTATAAAACACAAAGAAAAAACAGAATTACAGTACATTAACATCACGTGACAAGATACAGGAAAGTCATTAGAAAAAATGTAATAAATAATTCATGAATTATAGTGCAATTGATTTATGCATAAATAGAACTCACTGCCTAAAATAAGTTTATATAGTCAACAAAATCTTTTGAAAGTCAAGCCAGCTACAGACTGCAGTTATACAAAATTACTGGAAATGTAAGTGACAATGGCTGTAAATAATAATTAAAAAAAAAATACACAACCTGGAATATTACTGTAAACGACTAATCATCTTCAGTAGGTTAATTTACAATGCAATATAAAATAGTCAGAAACTACAAGAAATGGTTTAAACCATTTTACCGATAAGTAGTAGTTTTAAAAACAGAGGCACAGCTTTTTTTTCCTTTCTAGTGTTTTTTCTTTCCATTTTTTTTTCATTATAAAATATCTTGGTAACATTCAAACAGGCCAAAAATAAAATAAAAAGGTTTACCTCTGCCTTCGGTTGCGTTAAGCAGTGAGCAGTAAATACATTTTATTGTTTTACCCAAAGGCATTGATAAATTATACATAAAAAAGTATTTGTATGTGAAGGACATGGAATATAGACAACTGTGTTTTAAAGTTGTGTGTTATACCACCAATGAATAAAACAGATAAAATCCCTATGAAGTTAAAAATAAATACTACAAACTGTACGGATATAAAATTAGTGAAGGCGGTTACTAAAAGACTGTCCCTAATAGAAGGAATTCTGTTAACTTTTTTTTTAAATTAATTCTACTTAGAGGTTTTCTGGTTACCTTATAGATATATAATTCACAGCAAAGGTTGAGGAAGTTGATATTACCTGAACTGTGTGAGATATTTTATGTATTTAAAAACATTTAAATTAAACAGTTACGATGGAGCATACGATCGACTGCTCCTTGCAAAAAAAAAAACCCCAGAAAAAAACTGTAACATTAGGCTGTAGAAGGTCTTTAAAGTAGTCAAAACCCATGCATGTAAAATTGTACAAAACTAAATTTAAGTGCATACGTGCAAAATAATGTCTGCTCAGAGTAGTTTTAGTTTTCCAAAGAGTTACCGGAATAAAAATTCGATGTATGAAAATAGTCTGAATTTTAGAGGTAAGATAAACAGTGTAATGCCTTGCAATGCACAACAATGGAGTGTTCCGTAAAGGTAGATTACTAGTTAGAAAACAATTCTACATCCTACCACTAACAGTAAAAAATAATCACAAATGTTATTTTAAAAAAAGCCTCAATCCAATGGTGTTTTGTATATTCAAAACCCTGAACAAATTGCAGGTTTGGTCATTAGCAAAATAGATAAAATTGGTCTGGGGAAGGTCGACTTTGACCATAAGGAAATGGTTTCTGAACTGCGGTAGCAGCAAACACATAAACAGTCACAATGAGGTCCATTGATTGCATGAGTATGGCAACACTTGAGGGAAAAAAGAATAAATAAATTACCCAAGTCTTAACCTTATCATGTGCACATTATGAACATGCTCTAACCTGCATTCCAAGTTTCTTGACATAGTTTAGAAGTTTAACACTTTGGAAAAAAAAAAAAGAATTGATAAATTATCTTCATAAAGTTAAATATTTTTGTTTTATAGTTTATTTAAAGTCACTTTAACAGAGACCTTTCTATAGCTACTAAAAATGGGAGATTTCTGTTTTGTTAATGTCCATCCCATTAATAAATGATGTAATTAAAATGCAGTATTTTCCTTTTACAATATTTAATTAGTATTATACATTTGTGATAACATGTTCTACCAAACCTCTTTTTAAATCTCAGTATGTGTGGATACTTAAGAAAGTACAGTTATTCTGCATTGAAATAATACTGCATGCTTCCACACATAAGCTTTTGTCATTTACCTGAAGGTGATCCAGGGACATTTCTTAAAACCATGGAGTAGAAAAACTGATCGCTAGACTATGAAACGTCCTACGACTGTCAAAAGGAGTGGAAGTTGTGATTTCAACATTGGTACTGTAGTAAGTAGTGTTGATCATAGTTTGTTTTCTGCTGTTAACTATGACTTATAAACCCTGAATTATTAGCTATTTAAGCAAAACGAATGCTCAAAACATAGTATCAGTAGTAAGTGTGCAACAAAATAATTCAGTCCACAGTGAAAACCCTGAATAATCTATTTTAAAAGGCATGAATGTGGTTAAGAACTGTATCGTTTCGGCAGAGTATGTTAGGTCACACTCGGTTGCGTGTACAGTAGACGTGTGTAACAATACACACGGATATTAAATAGTCAAAATTTCAAAATTACATCTACATAGACTTGCTACCATTTCTGGAGATATCAGTCCCTGAATTAACAACATTGTACAAATGAGGGTCTGCCAAGCGAAGCTTTTTTTTTGGAGGGTTCTTCAGTGTTCCAGACCGTTCTTTGACTTTGTATTCTAAAGTGCTGTGAGGTACGCCATAAATTCCTTGTGCTTTAGAAACACTCATTTTCCCAGTCAGTACCATGGCTATAGCTTCTTCCAAAATTTCATGATCATATTGTCTGTATCTACCCCGTTTTTTCCTCGGCTGTTTGTCTTTCCGGTCGTCATCTGGGTTGTCAGAAGAGGTGTCGCCAACTCCATTCTTGTTATTAAGACACAAAGGAGAAAGCTCTCTGTGAACATAGGAATCGAGGTTGGAACGAGTTAGGTTTCCCGAACATTCAACTTTGTTTTGCTTGGGAAGGATGTTTTTTAGTTTTTGCAGAGATGAATTTTCCATAACTCCCGAGGTTTTAGTAACCTGATGCATCACATCCAGAAGACCAGAAGGATCGGGCTGTGGTTTGGGCACAGAGCTCACTCGTACCTGAGGAATTTTTAACTGTACAGTGGGAGCTGAAGATTCACAATGCAAACCTTCCTTTTTTTCTTTGAACTGAGCAACCATTCTCTGTAGAGTTAACTGATGGAGGTAACTGGAAGCGGTTGGGAGTTTCAGTTCCGAGGTTTCAAGTAGACTGAGTTTACTTTTTTCTGTATGCTCGGCCTGAGCCCTTGCCCACTGGGCGACTTTTTGAAAAACAGCACACGCCTTAGTGCCGTCTTTGTATAAATACCCATCATTACAATTTTCAGCTGTGTTTTTAAAATATGCAGGCTTGCCTGCTGATAAGGCTTTTAAGTGAAGTAGTAAAGTTTTCTGAGGTATGCCATAAAGTATGGCTGCTTTGTTAATATCCAGTGTTCCCAGCTGAATATCCTTCAATGCTTTTGAAAGCAAACCGTCTGCAAACTCAGGACTTCGGTCCAAATAGTCATCGCTCTCTCTCTGAAGTCTCCTGGATGAATGGAATGAAACGATGGTCAACGGATGCATGAGACGTGTACACAGGTATGGAAGGGTCCACTCCTTTATTAAAACTCCTTGCTTAGGTAACATCACCACTTCTGATAAAAGTTTTTATTCAAAACGTGGAAGTTAGAAGTTATAGAAATCTTTACACGTCTGCTTGGACACTGTCAATCGTACGATGGCTTCTATAGCAACCCAGTCAAGAATTCAAAAACCATTTGGGAAATATTTTCTTATTTTGTATATATATTTCTTAAGTGCATACTATTCCAGCTGACAGTTGCTTGCGGAGCCAAACTTAATAATTTAACTTAAGCAATTAGTAAGCCCTTAATATTTAATTTTTTGTTAGTAGAAACGTGACGTTACCGCTAAACAAGTAATAAAAGAGTAAACCCCCCTTTTTAAAAAAAAAAAAAGATTTGCTGTAGTAACAGAGTCACACACACACACAATACAATCAGACAACTTCCACAGAAAATGTACCAAACACACATAGAAACAAACACACATGGAAAGATATTGTAAACATTTAGATGGTCATCTAGCAAAACCATAAAGAGATATCAAAATGATTTAGAAGGACACAAAAATAAGCCAAAATTAAACTAATACATAACAGATCTGGTAGCTGGCACATTCTTTTTTTTAAATTTAACTGAACTACAGGTCTAAATATACTAGGTTTTACGTTAAAATATAAGAAGTATTATTTTAACGTATAGAAGTGTGAAAACAGTGGAGACATATATTGTATAGCACAAAATACTTTTAAAAAAAACAAAAAACTGTTCTATTCTTTGCCAACTTGAAAGATTACAATTGTTATAAATCATGAAAATATTGCTGTTTGAAAGACACTAATGAGAAAAATATATATTTATACAATGTATATTCTACCATTTTGTAATCATTCACTTGTGATGAAAAACACTACTCATCTGGTGTTAACAAACATAGGTCATAAGAAAATTAGAGGGAATGCAATTGCTGGCCTCTGTTTAAAAATGCTAGTTGACTGGCCATGTCCGGCTTCAATACTTTTGATATACACACACCTGGAATAAGCGTGCTGTAAATGAGTGGCAGAAAAGGGTCAGAATTCTTTGTCTATACTTTTCGTAGGTCACCAACTTGACCTTTTCAGCTGCTGTACTTACAGCTTTATCTTAGTCCCCTTGCAAAGTCCCACATATACAGGTTGATCCTGCCAGGAAAGCTCACCTAATGCAGAGCAGAGTAGTTACACTCATGTTTGCACTACAGTAGGATGAAAAAATGTTGCATAGTATGTGGCTGTTAGCATTGTCAAAACTGATGCACAAGTCCGTAGCTTGTAAAACAGCACCTGCCAACACCTAATCATGCCCTCTGCTTTCCGGATTGACAGCACTGCCTCTATTGCTGAAACTCTCCCACTGCGAGTTGCCGTGTCTGGGAGGGGAAACGTATGAGATACAAAGGAAGGATTTGGCTCAATCAGGAAAGTTGAAGGAAGTTTTTTGGTTTACTTTGGAGGCGTGTGCATCACAAAGTAACTGGATTTGGTACTTTTTTTAAACGGTCATACTGTTAACTTTAAAGTTAACAAAATAATACATATATTTTTATTTTCCAGGACAAACCAGGCTTTTTGATTTTTATGCAATCCATAGAAAAAAATGCCCCATTACCAGTTTTTTTTCTTGCTACATACTCCTTTTTGGCATAATGACCTCAATCAGTTAAAGTGCTCAATCCAAAGCATTGTCATGAAAGCCAGGAAACTAAGATTCTCAAAAACGAGGAAAGTTCAGCAATTACAGACGATGTAATTCTCATTACAGGTGTTTTTTTGTGGGTTTTTTGTAGATATATTTCCACTATGATACAGTAAATATTTACTTACTGTAAAGCTTTACAGGGCAATTATGTAAATACATTTGATATAAAATATGAACATTTTATAAAACAGCACTGTAATTTTCTTATGGTTAATTATGCTAATGCTAAAGTTGGGAAAATACTATTCCTTGCAGCTAGAACAACTATCTGGTCACTAGTACTTGTTCTACTTTCTGCTACTTCATCCCCTAAATGCATTCATGTTGCATGAAACTACATTTTATAAAATGTATGAGTACAATATGATCCCCCCCAACAAAAAAAATTATATAAATAAATATCCTACAAAACACAGACACTAGCAACAGGAACAGACAATGTAACAACAAGCTAAAACAATGCAGCATGTTAGATCTATAAACTCTTGTATATGGTCTATGTAAGTGAAGTTGCTACTCACTCAAGTTTGAGATTTTTGATTTTGGAGTTTTCTTCTAGTCCACTGCAGTTACTTTTTACAGAGAGATCCAAAACCCCATCATCTGCGAGGGGGGGAAAAAAAAAAAAAAAAAAAACTTTGCATTAATGCATTGTACTTATACAAGATTATATTGTTAGGGCAGTTGTATATAAAAATGATAAATCACCAAAGCAAATCTCTAAGCCATCATCTTTTCACTGTGCATTAGTTCTGCAGAGGTTTGTATTCCAACTCAATGCATTACAACCCCCTTTACCAGCTTTCAGAGGACCAACAGTATACTACTGCAACCCATCTCAGTAAAGCACATTTCCATCATAAAACAGCATTACTTCTACACTACAGCGAATAGTAAATGTACTGGACTGGTAAATTATTAATGCACCACATCCCTATTAAAAGGAATAATATAGAAATATTTTTTATGTACATCTGGGACTTTCCAGGTGCCACACAAACAGGAGGTCATAAAATGTCCCAAAAATCTTTAATTTTACGTATATTTAAAATAAAATAAAAACTTGGTATTTAAATCACCACTGGGGGTTTTATTTTTTACTATATTTAGGAAAAATTAATGAACATTTTGGGGGGAAAAAATGTTTTTTTACATTAGGTTAGGAAACAATTATTATTACCCAATTTTTTGTTAAAATATAAAAGACGGGGTCACGTCGGGTAAATAGACACCAAACATGTCAAGCTTAAAAATTGGGCACACCCGCGAAATCGCAAAAAACTACCATACCCAAAATTAACCATAGGCGACTCTTTAAAAGCTATTACCGCTCATCAGTTTAGTGTTATCAGTGGTTAATGGCCCTAAAAGTATTGCTCTCACTGCGACGTTCGTGGTGATATGTAACATGTGCGGCGTAATGGGCGCAATCGTCGTTTACGCAGGTATGCGCACCTGACGCATGTTTGCATGCGTGTATGTAGGGGTGGGGACTTAAAGAATGACATTTTTTTTTTTTTATGTGGTGTCTCCAAGACCCCTAATGTCACCTGGGCCCCACCCGAATAAGCTGAAGAAACAGATCTACTTCATCAGCTTCTCTCCAGCGTCTGAAGCTGGAGAGTGACACGAGAATGCGGAAGTCATGTAATATACACCACTTCCCCATTCTGACACCGGAGAGGGGACCGGAGGGAGATCGTGTACCGACCTCTTTCTGATCCCCCGTCAGACAGGCACTATGCCGGTCCCGGGCTCGCACCGGGCACGGCGGAGCCCGGGTTCAGCGTGACAACGGGAGAGGGGCGGCTCTATAGCCGGCGGATCACTTGTATGTTAACAGGCATCGCTGCCGGTTTTTAAATTTTGTGTCTTTCCCGCTCACACGCGCCGCACACAGGTGGGCGGGGCTAACTGGCAGTATACACATGGCCTGTTACATCCAGGATGTAGTCAAGGACTAAAATGGTGCCTCTTGATCCGATCATGGTCTTCATTCCAGTAGTTTTGAGGAGTCCCTCTAGCGCTGGTACCGGTCTCTGATCCACCACAGACTCTGGTTTATTCCTGTCCCACGGAGTCTGTGCGGGTGCACGTTCCCGGGCTGCTTGCATTGACTTACCTTGTGTCTCTCTTCTCCCGGCCGAGGATCTCTACTGCGCATGCGCCCGTCCCATGATCCTTTGCGGGCGCCCGATAATCTTCAGTTCTTCGGACGGGAGCGAGCAGCAGAGACACAGGTAAGTTTTAACCTTTTAAAAAAAATGTTTTTCAATATGACTTCCGCTTCCTAGATACATGCAAAAAAAACGCAAGGGTTTAATTGTCCTTTAATGTCGCTCCTGAAAAGTCCTGAATATACCTAAAGACACAGTTCTTCACTAGTTTATACTATTGATAAGGGGATAGGTGCCTTACTATATGTCTGACATACAGGAGATGAATGGGACTTCTTTTAAAAACAGCAATCTTAGCATTTTGTGCATTACAAATAGTTACTTATCTACCAAATGTGGAGAATAAGAACCTTGTACGGGCTTATTGTTTTATTGCAGCATTCATGTACTATATAAATTCAAAGTGCATCTGTGCCCAGACTGAGAATATATTAAAGTTTTTATATATTGTTAAAAAGCAGTAAAATAGCTTTAAAACAAGCACACGCTGACCTGTGAAGCTGCATGTACTGTGAAGTAATTAATCCTTAAAGATAACAATAGACACAGTGAAATTGTGTTTCGGAGTAACAGGTTGCAGCACATTAGAAGGCTGGTAGGCTGCCAACAAAAATAAGAGGGGAAGAGCTGTGATTTAAATGATGTTCTAAAAATTGAAGAGGATTTTCTGCACAAGTGAATGGAGGCTTATAACCGTGCATGTGCCGAATATGTAAACACTTTAATGTGCATAATCTAGGCACAGATACACGTTAACTTTTATAAACACTTAGCATGTTTAATATGCCATGGAGTTGAATTGATATAGACATGTCAAAAGTCCTACCAGCCATTCCTACTGAGAAAGTCCATCAACTCATATAAATGTGAATGATGCATTAAAAGAGGTAGGATGTAAGTTGTTCATTTGTGAAGCAGAATTAAAAACTTGAGATACAGCAAGTGTTAAGTACCAGGTTCTCCAATTTTTACCTGGCCAGACCATTTTTGATTTTTTTTCTCCACTTTTTTGTTTCTTTTTAAATTACATAGTTACATAGTATTTGAGGTTGAATAAAGACATAAGTCCATCAAGTCCAACCTATTGCGTGTATGCATTTATGTTTGAGCAGGTGTGTGCATGTATAGTAGTCCATGTGTGATTTTGCTCTTAAGAGTACTTGTACCCCTTTATGTTATGGTCTCCAAGGAACTCATCCAGGAGTTTCTTGAATGATTCCACACTCTAAATTGGCAAAATTATAGAGTTGTCCCTGCAATACATTCCCTTCTTAACGCAAGACAGGACGCTTGCTTTGTGTACACAGTCTGGCACTGTGCGCTGTTCCTCAATCCCCAAATCCTTCTCCGTTTGCGACTTTCCTAGTGGCACACCCATAAGAGTATAGTCCATTTGCCTATGTTTAACTCCAAGGTGCATTACCTTGCATTTATAGACATTGAACTTCATATGCCATACAGTTGCCCACTCCCCGAGTTTATCCAGGTCCTCCTGTAATGTTATAGTGTCTAAATCCGTGTCTATTACCCTCCCAATTTTCGTATCATCAGCAAACACTGAGACATGACTACTCACTCCCTCCCCGATATCATTAATAAACAGGTTAAAAAGCATGGGACCCAGTACAGAACCCTGGGGCACGTCACTCATGACTTTAGCCCAGTCTGAAAAGGTGCCATTTATCGATACTCTTTGTACACGTTCCTGTAGCCAGTTTTCTATCCTTGTGCACACTATTTCATCTATGCCCATAGCTTGTATAACAAGCGTTTATGTGGCACCGTATCAAATGCTTTGGAAAAGTCCAGATATACTATGTCCACCGTCCTCCCTTCATCCAGATCTCTACTTACCTCTTTGTAAAAGGTTAGCAGGTTGGTCTGGCAAGAATGATCCTTCCTAAATCCATGCTGGTTATCAGTTATTATGCCATGATCCCGGACGCATTTCACTAAGTAGTCCTTAATAATTCCCTCTAACAGTTTACATACTATGCATGTCAGACTAACTGGTCTATCGTTCTCCGGTTGGCATTTTGAATCTTTTTTCAATATTGGTACCACATTAGCCCTTCGCCAGTCGCTTGGCACTCTACCAGCCATTATGGAACCTTAAAAATGAGGAACAATAGTCTCGTTATTACCTGGCTGAGTTCTTTGAGTACCTTGGGGTGTAGATTATCACAGCTTTCAGTTTGTAAAAGCCCCCCCAAACCATATATTTTCTGAAAGCACAGGACCCAGAGAATAGAAAGATGGTGCTACTAATTTTGTAGTGCATGTCCACATCGCACGCCAGTGTGTGACTGTTGGTGTGAATGAGCCTTTAGTATGTTGGGGTCAGATCATATTTTAAATTATTAGCTATAATCAGAGGTTTGTCAAGCGCTGATCCTAGCTATTAATTCAATCAGCTCAGTCAAGGGGACGATTCTGATGAATTGGCCATGAGCTTGTGGAAGAGTGCCAAGGACGTAAGGCTTGCCTAACTAGCCAGCTGCAAGTGGTTTTGTTCCGTAAGCCTAACGTCCTTGGCAGTGAATGGATTAAGTTAGCAGTCACTCTAGATGAATCCTTGGAATTGATCAATTTCTGATCATTTACAACTAGCCTCCAGTCATGGGTTTATTCTTTAGTAGGCTGATCATTTAGGCTGGGGATACATTAGTGACTTTAATCTCCAGCTACTTAAAGATTTAACCCTTTGTTGACAATCACCACATATGCAGAACACTGAAATCAATGAACTGCTAATGAGATAACTGTCCACAAGCAGGTAATACAGGTGAAACTCGAATAATTAGAATATCGTGCAAAGTTCATTTATTTCACTAATGCAACTTAAAAGGTAAAACGAATATATGAGATAGACTCATTACATGCAAAGCAAGATAATTCAAGCCGTGATTTGTCATAATTGTGATGATTATGGCTTACAGCTCATGAAAACCCCAAGAACCCCAAATCCACAACCTCAAAAAAGTAGATTATTACATGCAATCAATAAAACAAGGATTGTACATAGAACAATATCGGACCTCTGAAAAGTACAAGCATGCATATGTACTCAGTACTTGGTTTGGGCCCCTTTTGCAGCACTTACTGGCATTACTTTTGCACGATATTCTAATTATTCGAGTTTCACCTGTATATCATCAGGAAAAAAGAGAAGGCAATAGCCTCCAAGTAAGCCTATCCTGATGAAATATGAAGGCAGTCATAGGGTACTTATAATTCAGAAAAAACCTAGTTGCCTGGCTATCAAGTTGACCCATGCTCTATTTAATGTTTTTGAGTCACTGTCTCATTGCTCCTGTTCATCACTGCCATGCTATGTGACAGAACTGATGTACTACATGTCTCCAATATGTTTTATAATATCAATAATTCTTCAGATACTTTTATAATCAGGAACATTTGCTTTTTGATTGCGGGAGGAAAGAGTTGCCTTTTGCAACAAACCCAGCATGCATCAGAACAACAACATTTAATGTGTTTAGTGTCCTGTTGCATCTGTACTCGGGTTCTAGTGCTGCATGAAATACCACCCTGCGAACATGGTATCCAGAAAATATTTGTTCAATTCAACAAGCACTCCTTACCGTCCTGAAAAGAATGCTCCTGAATCCGTGTCACTGTGAGGTCTAACGGACTATCCTGGTCTTCCTGTAACAAGCTTTCTGTTTGGTTCAGCTGGATACCATTACAGCCATTAGGAGACTCAACCATTGTTCCATTGTCTTGATACATTTTTCGGCTTTTTGAAACATATTCAATTGCAAACTGACGTATCATTTTCTTCATTAATTCCTGAGCTACAAGTGGAATGTTGGGATCACAGTTCTGAGGAAGATCTGGAGGAGAAAAAGACAATCCGTTCTCTGCACTGAAAATATGTAGAATCCATGATATCATTGATTTGTAACTTTAAATCAGTTCAAAAAGGCCACAATTCAGATCAAGCAAAAATGTCATTTTAAAAGGATCCTGTTCAGAAAGAAGTATGGGGACTGTCACTGCTGCACTAAGAACCCTAGTTCCCTGGCTATCTCCGACGTCAATATTTGTTTTTTTAGACAGGGAGGTCAGAACTCCTAATCTGGATTGCTATTTTGTGTCAGCACAGGTCCCCTATGAAATGGTTCAGTACTACTGAAATAGTAAGGCTATATCAAAAGATTAAACAGAAGGCTAAATTGAAAACTTGAAATGCATAAATGGCACTACTCAGTACTTCCGTGTTTTAAGACACTGCTGTAGTACATCATTCCAACCTACACTTATCAGTGATCATTGAACATGCCCGGTTGTAATGTTGGAGCCCCTTCCTTGCGGTCTCACCCACACAGAAATCCTGATGTCTGTACCAAGATTCAAACCTATTAGGAAGCCCAAATGTGACTGCTGATGAAGGAAGCAGACTACAGGCTTTAGGAAGTACACCACTGCTGCCCTCCTACTGACTCTGTGGTCTGTGGTCTGTGTGTTTTGTTGGTTACTGATCACTAAAATCAGATTAAAAGGTTAATTAAGTGAACTTACTGATTTTAGGATAACTACAGTTTGCTGCAATGCAATCATTGTTCACTGAACTGTTTTACTGATTGGCATTGCTTTCTACAAATAAGTCTCCTTTCATACATGAGTCCATTAACAAAAATATATTAAAGGAGAACTATGAGGTGAGTGCTTTTCACTCACCTCATAGTTCTAGCCGACCTGTGACAATGAGACTCTCACAGGTCGGCTCAGTAGATTGGGAGGTGAGCGAACACATACCGGCGACAGGATCAGCTCTCGATCCTGTCACAGCTCTCTGCCGTGACAGGGGAGGGGCTGGATTTCCCGCTCTGATCCGCCAGCGCTGACTGGCGGAACGGACGGGGGAGGGGGCGGGTACAGCTGGCTCTGCCTCTAGATAGGCAGAGCCAGCTGTCAGTCACGCAGCTGGGCGGATCCAGACATAATTGTCGAGATCTGCTTCAGCTGCGGCGTCTCAGTATACCCCGAGCAGTAGCTCGGGGTATACTGCGGCGTCTCAGTATACCGTGAGCTGTAGCTCACGGTATACTGAGCTTAGGGTGACGGGAGGACGCTAGTTTGTGTCCTCCCGTTACCCTAAGGAGAACTATGGGGAAAAACCCTAACACCATAGTTCTCCTTTAAGCAATCTTGCCAATGCAACTTTTCACTTTTTTCTCTTCACACTGCTATCCCTCACTAACTTATTTGCACCTCCTACTGACTACAATGCAAACATTTGAAAGCCAGCAGAATCAACATGTTTAAAAACACACACACTAAAAAAAAACCTAAAAAAAACCTTTAACCCTTTATGGACAAACAGGCAAATAAAAGGTAAGCCAACATGCTGCATTTTACCACTGACTTTTGAAATACAACAAAAGGAAATAAAATGACCATATGCACAAACCTGTGCATGCTCCTAGTCCTGCTCTCACCGACAGCGTTGGTTCTCTTTTATGACTGGACAACCAATCATAATGATCACGTAAGATTTGTTTACAGCGGTCACTTGTCACTGTGCTAAGTGTGTAGCCTCCAAGTATGTAAACCACATTTAAACAAAAAAAAAAACACAAACAAACACACAAAAAAAACAGGATTTGGACCTTTCCTTGGAGTTCATTAAGGGACAACAGGTCAGGAGATTTTGACTGGCTGGCATGCATTGTGAGGGACATCCTAAAACATTTAATGTGAAAATGGCTTAATGTAGCTTAATGTACCATAATGTGCCTAAACCTCAATCAAATTGCCTTGAAACTTTGCACAACCCAAGTGCTCAGCTTCCCAAACCTATCCTGAAGGTTTCATGGATTTTGGTTACCCACAAGGCAAATGAGTGACATTAAGCTTGTTTTTTGGGGAGCTTAATGTGGCTTAACGTACAAAAAACAACTTGCATGTTAACCAATTTCCCCCAAACTTACCATACGACAAGACTCTCTCTATGCCAGCATATTCTGAAGATTCGGGGTAATTTGATAAAACATACCAAAAGTTATTCACATTAAACTATTTTATTACAATCCTAAAACATTTAATGTGAACAGCTTAATGTAAAAAGAGCTTAATGTGTAAAAAAGTATCTAAACCTCAATCAAATGCCTTGAAACTTTGCACAACCCAAGTTCTCTACTTCCAAACCCTATCCTGGAAGTTTCATGGGTTTTGGGTACCCACAGGGCAAATGAGTGACATTAAGCTTGTTTTTTGGGAGCTTAATGTGGCTTAACGTACAAAAAACAACTTAGATGTTAACCAATTTATTCCAAACTTACAATACCACACGACTCTATCTATTTCAACATATTCTGAAGATTTGGGGTCATTTGATAAAACATACCCAAAGTTATTCACATTAAACTATTTTATTACATTCCTGGAAAGCATTTAGCTTAATGTAAGAAGAGCTTAATGTACCATATTGTGCCTAAACCTCAATCAAATGCCTTGAAACGTTGCACAATCCAAGTGCTCAGCTTCCCAAACCTATCCTGGAAGTTTCATTTGGTTACCCACAGGGCAAATGAGTGACATTAAGCTTGTTTTTTGGGACACTTAAAGGACATTTCCACCTTTGTAAGTGATTTTGAGTTTTTGGTGGCAATGGGGAGGTGCAGGGGGGGGTGTACATGTGTGTGCATTCTTAGGAGTCACAGAGCTGTATTTCATACTTTATTTTATAGATTCTTTTACTGGCCAGAGGCCTAGAAGTACAAAATTCCCTCCACAATATCTTCAATCCGTCTCTCTCACAGGGTCGGGTTTCTTATCTCTAAACTGCAATCAGCTGTTTTCCCCTCCTCCCCCCTCCCCTCTCTGCTCTATGGAGAGACAGCAGGATGAGTCATAGTTCTGTGTGTCTGTGTGAGTGTTAGTGTCCAAGGACCTGTAGCACACCTTACCGGACTTCCCATGTTGAAAAATGGGTGCTCGCAATGACTACGGATGGCACCGTATCAGGTAAAACTTAATTTGCCCTGTGGGTAACCAAAATCCATGTAACTTCCAGGATAGGTTTGGGAAGATGGGAACCTAGGTTGTGCAAAGTTTCAAGGCATTTGATTGAGGTTTAGGCACAATATGGTACATTAAGCTCTTCTTACATTAAGCTAAATGCTTTCCAGGAATGTAATAAAATAGTTTAATGTGAATAACTTTTGGTATGTTTTATCAAATGACCCCAAATCTTCAGAATATGTTGACATAGATAGAGTCGTGTGGTATTGTAAGTTTGGGGGAAATTGGTTAACATGTAAGTTGTTTTTTGTACGTTAAGCTCCCCAAAAAACAAGCTTAATGTCACTCATTTGCCTTGTGGGTAACCAAAATCCATGAAACCTTCAGGATAGGTTTGGGAAGCTGAGCACTTGGGTTGTGCAAAGTTTTAAGGCAATTGATTGAGGTTTAGGCACATTATGGTACATTAAGACATTTTCACATTAAATGTTTTAGGATGTCCCCATTGTGAGACTCTTCTAGAAAGATGGATGTCCCTGACTGGATTCATGAGCCACCAGGCCAGGGATAATCTAGTCTTGGGTGTCATTCCATGAGTTGCCATGATCTTGAGTTGCATTATTCATATGGGACTGCTTCGAAGGAGGCTACCATCAAACCCAGAAGAGGGTTTGATGGTAGCTCTTCTTGCAAAAGAGAAGAGTTGGGCAGCTCCTAGACTGCAGTTTGAACATGGGAATGGAGATTCAGGAGTCTGTCTCACAGGGAAATAAAATCTGAGTGCCATCTAGGCGAAGACCAAGAAAATCCAAGCAGTGAGTCTGTTTCAATGCTGACTTCTGAAGGTTAAGGATCCAAGCGAACTCTTTAAGAGCCTGAACATTCCTCATTGGACATTGACCGATAGGACACGAGATGGCACATGAGCTAGCAGCTTTGGCGGTTCCTCAAGGTTCATTGGACAGGCCAAAGGGAAATGCCCACAGCAAAACACAGGTAGCATTTATGTGTTGAAAAGATAGAGACATGCATGTAAGTATCCTTGATGTCTACAGGAGGCCAGAAAGTCTTACAGATGGAGGGAAGATAAGAATGACCTGGTTGTGATGGAACCAAGTCAAGGATTCATACTCAGAGGTCTAAGAGTAATGAAAATTATTTATTTTTTTTAGCTTCAAAACACACAGAAGGCTTTCCAATGTGAGGAATAGCTTTCTTTTGCTGGGGCAAAATGGTACTCTTTCCACCCAAGACATCTTTGATGAAGTTGTCTAGGGACGCACCAAAGAGTCTTTCCCCCTCAAAAGGCACACACATTTTTTTTTGTCCATTTGCCAGACCCTGCTAATATGGGCATGATAAAAATGACAAATTGCAGGGCACGGCCTGTCAGGGAGAATGAAGACTCTGTAAGATCTTCCAGCCTCTTATCGATCAGATCCTCAAATATTGAAAAGGTCAATAATAGGAAAAGCTAGTGTTTTGTTTTTTTTAAGACCAGAGAAAGCAGGATCCACAATGAGAACTGCCAACTGTTTAATAAATGCCTCCTCTATACTGTATTGCTCAGCAAGATGCTTGGGGTGAAAATAGCATTTCAGGAGCAGACTAGTCACCATACAAAACAGGTTGCAGTAAGGCATGTACTGGAAAAGGTTTTCAGGTTTTGGGGACTCTTAAGGAAGCCCAGACTGATAACGTTTGGCCCATCAGATGTAGGTGCCTGCATATTTAAACATGAATGCACTGCGTCAATAACAACCTAAAGGGTATCTTTTAGCCTAGGAATTATGTCAGCAGACTGAATCTCCTTAGGCCCAAAAGTAAAAGTATATAGCTGGCTGTGACAGTGTCACTATTATGCATTCACAAGGACAACCGTCACAGATAGCCTTGCTGTGGAGCTATGATTTACCTCACGCTGAGAGGGCGGGAATGCTAGACTCACATGTGCCAGAAACACATTTAATTGATGCAGCTTCCTTCACTCGAGTGTTTTTAAAAATATTGCAGCAATAAAATATCAAGCATTAACCCCATAGGGGGACCAGCAAGAGCATATCATCACATCCCAAGCTACAAAAAAGAAGCAAAGCTCCTGAAACTTACTGCAGTGGTCTAAAATAGTGCGCTCTGGCAAACAGACAGTAGTGAAAACTGAAAAGTGCCAGCTGCTACATTCTGACAGTTTTCACCCCTCAGGTAGGCATACACCTAGGAGAGTCTTCAGGGATAGGACGCCTTGTGGGTGTATCTCAGTCTCGCACAGTAAAGTGTCTGGAGAGTAGGGCAAGCAGGACACATAACAGGCCTGAACCATGTCTTTATCATTGCTTCACTCTGAGGAGAAAAGATGTCCAAAAGGATACCAGCAGCAAAAAACTGAAGGATAATGGGAGTTGGAAGGGTTATATTCTGGCTAACCAACAACGTTCATTCCTGTATGCAGGAATATACCAATACATCTCAGGATCCGTCTGATTTGGTGTCTCTAAACCTCCCTGGCGGTCTGATTAATTTTTTTTCCCTTTTTTGTTTTATCTTTTTTTTTTTTACTTTTAACATTCCCGCTGGTTACTCCCCCCTGCGACGCAGACGCTCGCAAGGGACGGAACCCGGATGACGGCATCGGCCGGAGGACACAGCGGGGGATCGTGGACAGGGTAAGAGACGCTACGCTGCAATTCCGAGTGTGGCTCGGGGTTATCGCTTATGGTACTGAAAATTAACCCCGAGCCACACTCGGGAATACCACCAAGGAGGTTAATGAACGATTAAGAAAACTAGATTAAAAATTGTTAAGCCTTAAATACACAAATATATATTTTTTTAAAACAACATTTTGTCCATTTGTCAGCTTATAATAATAATAAAAAAAAAAAAAAAACACTGCACGCACACACGTTGGGCTTCTTATTTTGTTTTGTTACACTGACACAGCTAAATTTGGCCTTGGCACCTAGGCTTAAATGATCACTGGCCATAAAAGAGTTTCAGATTTGTCTCCATTTTCTCAAAAACAAAACCTGTATTTACAATGGAAGAAAATTGCATACCTTTCTTCTGAAAGAGTGCATTTAGGTAATTTTCAGCTTGGCATTCAATTTTATCTGTGTTGAACTGGCCCTGAGATATCACTTCCCCTGTAGGTGTGGACTGTGCTGAACCACCTGATGGCGTGCAGTCCTTCAAGGGAAAAAAAAAAGATCACAATCTTAGCGCACGAGAACTCCTGTAACTTGTAATATTGTAATGCAGACAGAAATACTTACAACTGTCTCCTTGTGAAGGCTACATAATGAACATTTCTCATCCACACACCAATCAACCAGTTCTTCTGGTTCACAGTCTAAAACACAGAAATATTGCCCTCGTTATAAGATTATGCTTATAAATACATTTAAATTGAACATATACAAATAACAATAAGAAAAAAAGGATCCGGTTACAATTTATAAAATCATAAAATGAAATAGGTCATAAAAAAATTGGCTAAACTAAAGTGCACCTGAACTTAAAGCAAAGATTTGCTATGTGCTAGGAAATACCTAGAAGAGAGAGATATATATAATTTATACACATGCACGCACTGACAAAAATATTGGCACCCCTGCATTTCTGTCAGATAATGAACCACTTTGAATAGAACATTTTAGCAATTAAACATGACAATGCCTAAACATTTGCATTTCTGTTGTTTGTATTGGTATGACAAAACAGTGGAGGAAAAAAAAAGCCAAATCTGAGACATTCCACACAAAAATCCAAAAACGGACTGGACGAAATTATTGGCACCCTCAATGAATATTTGGTAGCATAGCCCTTGGAAAAAATAACTGAAATCAATTGCTTCCTGTAACCATCAATGAGCTTCTTACACCTCTCTACAGGAATTTTGGACCACTCTTCTTTCACCAACTGCTCCAGGTCTCTCAGATTGGAAGGGTTCCTTTTCCCAACTGCTGTTTTGAGATCTCTCCACAGGTGCGCTATGGGATTCAGGTCTAAACTCATTGCTGGCCAGTCTAGTACTTTCCAGCGCTTTGTCTGAAACCATTTCTGGGTGTTTCGGGTCATTGTCCTGCTGTAAGACCCATGACCTCTGACGGAGACCCAACTTTCTGACACTGGGACCTACATTGCACCCCAGAATTCTTTGGTAGTCTTCAGATTTCATAATGCCATGCACACAGTCAAGACATCCAGTGTATGTATCCATGTTGTATTCTTTTTGCTTATTATTTCTGTTCTATTGACAAAAATCTAATAAATTCATTGTTAAAAAAAAAAAAAGACATCCAGTGTTTTTGGGGTTATCACTCTCACTCTCTCATACTGGTCACTGGAAGTTCAACATGTCACCTCATGGCAAAGAACTCTGGAGGATCTGGGGGGGAAAAAAAGAATCGCTGCTCTACATAACGATGGCCTAGGCCAGTGGTGGTGAACCTTGGCACTCCAGCTGTTTTGGAACTACAAGTCCCATGAGGCTTTGCAAGGCTCTGACAGCCAGACATAACTTCTAGAGGCAGATGCATGTTGGGATTTGTAGTTTTGCCACAGCTGGAGTGCAAAGGTTCACCACCACTGGCCTAGGCTATAAGAAAATTGCCAAGACCCTGAAACTGAGCTGCGGCAAAGACCATACAGCAGTTTACCAGGACAGCTTCCACTCAGAATAGGCCTCGCCATGGTCGACCAAAGACGATGAGTGCACGTGCTTTGAGGTGTAACCCAGTGTGTTTGCATGCATTTACAGACCAGAAAATATAGTGCATGCAGCATTTGTTTTCCCCTGGAAATGGAACGGACTGCACTGGTGTGAACAGAGCCCAGAAATACCATAAGAATATATTGGGATGCATTTCAGGTGCAGACAAAAACGTTCTGGACAGGACATAGACAAGCCCTTAATGCAATAAATTTATATATGAATTATACATTTTTATTACAGCAGATACAAGCCCGTGGGCTGATGAACATAATGCATATATAATGATACTGCTAAATATGCAATATTTTTGTAAATTTTAATACATTTTGCTTTGATTTCAGGAGCAATAAAAGAAACCAGTTTAATGTGTTTTAGGATTTCAGCAGGTATGGCTAGTTTAAAGAAGACAGTAACCCATAGCACCCTTCTATAATCAAAGTAGTAAACAATTAATTTAGAGTGACTTCCAAAGGCCATTGTACTTTGCCCCTAGCTTAATTACCTTAGAGTATACTAAAACACAGGAATGTTTTAAAAGGTGGGGAGGGTGGGGGTTGACCGAGGAAACAGTACACCTTACCCAAAAAGTTTTATTTCTGGATGACCGGTTCATTTTATTTAAAAGGCAAAACAGTGCAAGTTAGTTTTTAATGTAAAAACAAACAAAATACCATCAAATAAACTGAGGTCTCTACGTAATCCTGGTCCATACAGCCCTTCTAGAATGCTCTCGAAACCTAGAAAATAAAAAGAAATATAAAATCAGATTTAAAATACTAGACATTACAATAAGCCATGTTATTTTTAAATTTGTAAAGAAAAAAAGTGACAGCAAAAAAGAAGCAAAATGGCCAATGTTACCACAGTATGCTGGGTGGAGAAAACAAAATTCAATTAATAAAGTGGAACTATGGACAAAATAAAAAAAACAACATATGATATTACAGGCATCCCTCCAATGACAACATTTTATTACCTGTTGACCCTGCACGTAGATCTGTTATTTTGCCACTTTGGGTAATAAGCAGCCAAGATGTTCAGCAAAAGTGATAGTTACAGCTAACGTGGCCACACATTGTATGATTTTTCGTTCCTAGCACGAACCCTCGTTTGATTACACCTAAACTTCCCCATCACGCATAGTCAAAAGTCGATTTCGAAACTTGTTCGTTAGCCATACTAACCAACCAATTTTTGAGGATCGACAGAAATAGTTTCCTTTTGCGCATGTGCTCTGTCCTTGCTGAGATTTTTGATGAAAGATAACCACACTGATTCATAAATTTTCATTCGGTCAAGAAAATTTTTCCAACCTGTCCAATCGAAAAATTTACATCTCAAAAACGAAAATCGGTGATGTACTCTCGACTGTTCAACCACTGTTAGATTTTCGTTCAGATGAATGTTCATTCTAACAATGTATGGCCACCTTTAATCTTTAAATTGTTTGCATCTTACTTCACTCCCTGCCGCCAACTCCAGACGGCTTTTTAAGGGTTTCTGAACACTGAAAACAGAGGGAGACTTCCTTATGTTATAACTTTGATTGCCTATGACAGTGGTCATATGATTGCGAGCCTGCCCCACTGGCTCCCGAACGTGAACAGCAACATGAAACTGATATTAACAGCTTGGTCACTGCGCTGGCAGTGTTTCAGTGAGCATGTTACTAGCACTGAACAGCTGAGCCTTTCATGGCCCTCTTTTGGTAGGTCCTGACCACTGCAGACCAGAAACATCCCACAAGAGCTGTCCTCTAGCCATCACAATTTAGCGCTTGAAAAAGTCGCTCAAATACTTACGCTTGCCCATTTTGTGTGCTTCCAACATGACCTAATATATATATAAGCTTTGTGCTTCACCTTTAAATTACAGTTTACAATTTTTGTTAGTGAGGTGTGGTCTAACTGGCAAATGACAAATTTATAAGGGGGAAGGGGAGACTTTTATTAGCTTGATATATATTTTATTAGCTTGATATATATATATATATTAGGTCATCTGCAAGTCAAGCTAATAAAAGTCTCCCCTTCCCCCTTATAAATTTGTCATTTGCCAGTTAGACCACACCTCACTAACAAAAATTGTAAACTGTAATTTAAAGGTGAAGCACAAAGCTTTCAGTTAGAAGTGTAAGAAAAGTTAGTAGCACACATTTTCCCAGAAAAGCAGATAAAAGAGTAACTACAAAAAGGGACACACAAGTGCACATACCTTGCTAAAACAGTAGAGCCAATTCCTAGAAATCCATTTTTAATCCAGGATCAACATGGAAGCTGAATAGCAATATATCACCAATATATCAAGTGGTTTATAAGTACTAGAATATTTCTATATATTTTGATGATTACAGTGCTTAAAAACAAAGGGGGGGATTTATCAATACTGGAGCAGAAGTATCTGGAGCAGTTGCCAATGGCAACCAATCAGATTCTTTCTTCAGTTTGCTCAAGTAAGATTTGAAAATGAGACAGAGAAGCTGATTGGCTGCAGTGCAGATCTGCTTCTGCTCCAGATTTTATCTGCTTCAGTTTTGATAAATTTCCCCCCTCCCCCCCCCAATGGTATTATTGGTGGAGAAAGAAATGTACAATTTGGGAGCTGGTCAGTTTAGTCTTGGACCCAGCAGGTGCCTTTACTGCATCTGCTGGGATTAGTTTCTTAGTGTATCAAAATTTGATCTATAAACGAATAGCTCACATTCTGGTTAAGAATTGCTCTCAACACACTTCCAGATGGATTACTTTAAACATGTTATACAACCATTTTTTCCCCTAATAAATTCACAAAAGCTGCCCTGTAAAGCCTTTAGACATATACGTACGACAAATCGAAATACAGGGCTTGGAGCAAATTCACAGTCAATGCTACGAGAAGCACAGAGCAGATTGGACTGTAGTATCTGGACTCAGAGAGAGCTCGCCCCACCATCACCCCCCAACCATAAGGAGTAGCTACGATCAAGACCACTGCTGATAATGTTTTACATAGGTGATGAGTGTGCATCTGGGTACTACTATTTTAATCTGGCAGAGTGCCTAAGCAAAGAGAGTGTATAGTGGAAAGTAGGGATGCACCGATACCGAGTATGGGGGGTACAGTTCTAGTGGATGTTTATATAATATGGGGGGGCGAAAAACAATTTCTGCCCCGGGCGCCCATAACTCTGGTTACGCCACTGGAGCAGATGACTAGGCTGTGACACGGAGTGGCTGAAGCAGACGGAGAAGACGACACAGCAGGTTAGTACACCTCATGGGGCTCGGCCAATTCCGCATACCTGGCTTTATATTATAAGAAAATGTAATAATAATATAAAGCCAGTTATACAGAATTGGCTGTAGCTGTGCCACACTGTGTTCTGGTCTGCAGTCTGGACATGTGCTCATCTATTTTGACCACTAGGGGGATACAAGCCTAAGTTAGCAATGGCACGATAAATATTCATTTTTATTATATTATGATATTAAAAAAAAGACATTGAATAATGAAATGAATATTTATCATGCCATTGCTAACTAAGGCTTGTATCCCCCTAGTGGTCAAAATAGATGAGCACATGTCCAGACTGCAGACCAGAACACAGTGTGGCACAGCTACAGCCAATTCTGTATAACTGGCTTTATATTATTATTACATTTTCTTATAATATAAAGCCAGGTATGCAGAATTGGATATAGCTGTGCCACACTACAGAGTGTTCATGTTCTTCATAATATTAAGAAACTGACCTAAAATCATGGTTTTGTATTGCTTTAGAAAAAATGTGACCTGTCCCTTTAAGAAAATGTATCGGTAATTGGTATCGGCGAGTACTTGGAAAAAAGTATCGGTACTCGTACTTAAAAAAGTGGTATCGGTGCATCCCTAGTGGAAAGATATGAAAGCACTGGTTGCGGAGTTCTACTAAATGCCAAGGTGTTGGGGGAGTCTTTAAGGCCTTCATCAGGGCTACAATTACAATAAATAGCATTCAACTGGTATTAAGATAATAAAAAGATTTTGGTAGAATAATAAAAAAAAAGAAGACTTTCTGCAGTATAATATAGATTAGCTGTGTATATTTTAGCACTGGATGGACAAATACAATTTAACCTTTTCTCTTTGGTGCTCTTGTACATCCCTCACTCCCTACATCATCTGGGCGGTGGTGCTCGGTCCCCTGGGAGATGTGGATTCATCCACCACTGGAACCCCAAACAAGGTGGTTTAATTTATTCAGTGGTTATTTATTTATTTTTCAATGACAACTATCATGTGATGTAAAAGTTTGTATTCCTATAGATAGATGTATTTATATCCATGGTATTCAAATATTGCAGGCAGCCTCCTTATCTTTCTGAGGAAGCTTTTTTTTAAGCGAAACGCATAGAAGGCTGGACCCACGGTGCAATGACAAGACTGGATGTGTCAATGACTTTATATGATTAACCTCCATATATTTATATGAAATAAGATGTTTAAATGTTTATCTTAATTGCTGATGCCGTGCATGTGGTCCAGGGAGGCGCTATGCCTAAAGTCAATTTTAACTCTTTTGGGGTTATCGTGGATATATTAGAATGGTTTTATCTATATGTATGTAATTATATGCATGAATAAAAAATATTTATTTAAAGACATATGTATAATACGTGTTCTTTGCGCTTAGAACGACACCTAAAAAGCCCCACTCTCGCTATCCTTTTTTTACAATTATATTTAGGGGTGTGGTGTCTTGTTCCTTCTGGTGGCTCGGAACCTTTTTTCCCTGTATGGACAAATACAAATCCTTTTGGAGGTTAAAATAGCTACCAAATCTGTATTTCAACTAGATTATTTAGCATTTACTAGAAGAAGTTAGAAACATTGCAATAAGACCTTTAAGGTGCCCCAAGTATTGGACTTGTAGAATCATATGTCATATAAACCACAAACTTTATTTACATCTTTAGAACTATCCAATTATCACATAGGATTACTTTGATATGCATATCATTAACATATCCCATCATATATAATGTAGCTGCATCTTCTCATTATCTCTTATATTCTGTAAACATTGTTCTTACATAACAGTCTCTCCCAGAATATTTGACTCCATTTTTTTCTTAGCAGGGATTGAATGAGAAGATGAATCATTTATTCTCAATGCTTTTCTCAAAGATTTCCTTCTTCAGAAGCTGGCTACAACTAGAGAAAAGGACTCAAGAAAACAAACTTTTTTTGGTACTGGGATCCATCATGGTAAAAGTGAGTTGAAAGTGGTGGCATCAAAGAAATTGAAGTGGCAGAGCCTTCTTTCCAAGGTGGATTTATTTGGTTCCCTAGGAATTCGGTAGGATTGGATCGAACACATCACATTTCAAACTGTAATCTAGATACAAATAAGGCAAAATCCATCGTAGATTCAACCTAAAAATGAATAAAAGACTGCTTTTTCATTTGAAAATGCCGGTATCAAAGACACTGAAGTGGTGGAGCATTTTCTCTGAAATATTCTGTGATATTTGTTTGGTTCCTCCCCATACGCACCCCAGACTTCTGGGTTTCTGTGAAAGCCATATGTGGAAGGAAATAGAGTACACAATTATAAATAACGGTAGCCATCTCCTGAAGAAGCAAATCTTTGCAAAATGCATCTTCTCATCCAATCACCGCTAAAGAGGAAAAACGATTGAGACAAATATTCTGAAAGACCTACATAAAAATAATGTTTACAGAATACAAGATGAGATGATGTGGCTACATTATATATGATAGATGTAATGATACACACAAAGTAATCTTGTGTCAATAGGATAGTTCTAAAGATGTAAATAAAGTTTGTGTTTATGACATACGATTGTACAAGTCAACTCTTGGGTTACCTTAAAAGTCGTATTACAATGTTTTTAACTTTTAGTACATTTTGATATTTGGATGTGGTAGCCAAAATAATATTATACCGCTATTTCAAAATAAGACCTTTTATATTATTTAGCAGTTTGGCTATTATTCAGCTTTAACTTGCATCACTAAAGAAAAATAAAATCTGGTTGCTATGAATTGCTGCACTGTGCACAGCCATGGCACTTAACAAAATACTCCAATATGAGTGCAGAAAAACAAGAACTTTTGTTCAGAAATGGAAAGGAAAAAGAAAAAAACACAGTCATAACTACCTGCATGCCCACAATATAACACCAAAGTACAGAGTACACTAGAGAATAGATGGTTTCCTTTTTGCAGGACATTGAACTGTAGTTTCTTCCTACAGATTTACTGAACAAAAATGTTGATGATGATCATACAGCTGTACAAAACAGGCTCAAACCCGAACAATACCAATACAAAAAGATTAACATGTGCAAATACATTTACAACGAATAGGATACAGAACGCTCGATCCTCCAGATACATACATTTGATTATATGTACTGCTCCATTAAATCTGTAAGCAACTGACCACTTATCACTCGTGTTTCCATAGGAACTGATGAATAATGTATATGACACAAATACCGTTTCCATGGAATCAAGACATTTCTTAATACCTACATTCAGAAATTGACACAAGGTAACTTTTACCTAGTGTATCTAGGTAATTCAGCCCAGGGAGTAATAGAAGATTTGGGGAAATCTTCATGCAGATTTGCATCTTAAAGTTGCAGAGTATTTTCCTTCAAACTGCAAAATATCTAAAAGTACTGATACAACTGACTACAAAGAAAACCAAGAGATTGGGGTGTAGCCGAACAAAAAAAAAAATTCACGCAGCCACAAGTTATACAATTAATGCTCACCTCAGATTCTCTTAAAGAGGAACTTTACCCTCATCTTTTAAAATAGCAACACATGCCCCTTTAGAATGTTTAGTAATGTCAATCTACAAACATATACTTCTAGATAATGGTCGGCTTTTTATTTTTGACATACCTTATTTCTCTTTCCCTCCCCCTTCTTCTCACAGTGGCCATTTTAGCTAAGGGCAGATTACTAGATCTCCCTTTACTTCCTGAAACCCAGGCACATGTGACCAGGACATGTGACCATGCACATCATCTCAGGGAAGGAAAATACCTTTGTGAGATTACAGATGAGATTTCCCAGCAATGCTTTGCCAATGTAACCTTCCCAGGCATGCAACGCTTGGGCACAATGACAAAGTTGTGCCAAAGTGGATCAGGAATTGGATGAACTTTATTTGTAAGTAAATTAAAAGCCATGTTTAACTAATGAATCTAATATGATTTTCCATCATCATGTAGAGCTGCAAGCTGATGTGATTTTTAGTGAACATATTAGTGAACATATTGGGATACAGTCATTTTATTGGGATACAACACCAAAACACATTAGTTACATGTAAAGGTTTGTATCCCATCTCCTGCAGGCTGCTGCTTCGTGTAAAGAGCCTCCCTTCATGCTGCCTTCCTAGCCACCAGATATTGCCCTAAGCAGCTATCATCTGATGCTGTATAGGTTAACAGAAGCCACTGCTAGTGTGAAGAGTTGCACAACGTGCCCAACCCTTCATGTCCTCTTAATACTATTGCCCCACAATGTAGCACTTTCTGTGAATGACGGAGGAATGGAGGAATGATAAGATCTCTACTTAGGGTTTAGATCAGGGAAGTCAAAACTGCGGCCCTCCAGCTGTGGTGGAACTACGAATCCCATGAGGCTTTGCAAGATTCTCACAGCCACAGACATGACTCCCGGAGAGAATTGCTTCATGGGATTTGTAGTTTCACCACAGCTGGAGGGCCGGAGTTTGGACATCCCTGGTTTAGATCAACAGTCAGCAGGATGATGGGTTTTAACTTGACCACAATGTGCTACTACAGTAGCGTGTAAAGAACTAGTTGTAATGTCTGGCAGAAGTCTCTATAAAAACAACAACAAAGGCCAATAAAAAGATACAGCAAAATTACCTTATTACTCCAAGGACTGTATTAGGAACAAGACATACCCTGCCTGGTCAAAAAAAAAAGTCAACGCCTGGATTTAGCTAAGCAAATAGGTCAGAGCCTTTAATTGGATAATGTTCACAAACATAATGTGCCCAAAATATGAGGTTAGCTGCCTACCTGAATATACTAAATGAACAGGTTTTTCTATAAAAGGATCTTTTCTTCCCTGATGGCACGGCATATTCCAAGATGACAATCATCGGGCTCAAAATGTGAAAGTGGTTCAGGGAGTATGAGATATCATTATCATACATGGATTGACCACCACAGAGTCCAGACATTCACCCTATCTTTTAGATGTCCTGGAGAAGACTTTATGTAGTGGTCCGACTCCCCCATCATTACTACAAAATCTTGGTGAAAAATTAATGCAACTCTGGATGGAAATAAATGTTGTGACATTTCAAAAGCAAATGGGAAGGATTCCAGGGCAAATGCGTGCCGTTATCAAAGCTAAAGATGGTCCAACAAAATAATAGTGTGTGTGTCTTTTTTGGGGGACAAGTAGTATACTTTGTACATAGAGGAAGAATTATTCACTAGTGGCACAAGTTATGAACAAGTAAAGTCTAAAGATGAGGTTAAAACATTCAATGCAACTTCCACCATAGTTCTGCTGTCAATTTATGGCAAGAAATCAATATTTCACAAGTAAATAATCTCTATTGCTGAAGGTTTCAATGTGTGGTCCCGCCGTCTAAATCAGACAATGATGGGAGGGCTTATGCAAATATAACACATGTCCCGAAGCCTAGCAAGTTAATCCCAAAACTACAGTTCTCATGATCCCTTGTGTTGGGCTTCCTCAACGGGTTGAGTCACTGGTAGTGACACATGTGCTCGGTACGTGCAAATGTAGCAAAGTTGGCAGGGCTGGGCCTGGTTTACATATCAATAACACAGATAGAATATATACACTTGATCTAGGGAACTGATTCCACTACTTTAGTTTGAGCAGGAACACATTTTCTTACCTTGTGTGGAAAACGTGACAAAAGTTACTATGCGTTTTTCCTTTTTATTAGGTTTTTCGCCATCTAGTACCGATATTATTTGCTTCTGGTGCTCGCCAATATAGTGTATAGATACCAGTGCTTCCGCTGGCATGGAGCAGGCTTCGTGGGCAAGTCAGGAAGCCGGGCAGCAGGTAACAACACTGATTGCCCGGGAAGCCAGTTCCATGTTGTTTGGCCGTGAAACCAGCTTCCCAGCCAAACAGCATCGAGCCGGCTTCCCGGACAATCAGGAAGTCACCACTTGCCGCCCAGCTTCCCGATTGCCCTGGAAGCCAGGCTCCATATTCTCCAATGGCACTGCCGGTCAGAGAAATATCTTCCTCCGACTGGAAGTTCCGGTATTGGGCGACTAAGAGTACTTGCCCAAATACTCGGTATCAGTGCATCCCTCCTTTTTATAGGCTCAAAGTGTTGATTGATGTGTTTTTTTCAACCTAGCTATGTAACCACACACACACCAAAAGTTTTACAAGTGAATCACTAAATTTCAGCTGAGTTTTTGACATGGATTAAAGGTCACCAATTCATCTACAATGCTATGGTCAAGAGCTACATTTAAGACCATAAGAAATAAGATTTTAGACTTGCCTGTAAAATCCTTTTCTTGGAATGTATTACAGGATCAGAGTTTTATAGACCATGGGTTATAAGCAACTGCCTTTGGGTGACTGGACACTGGCAAACAAAGCTGTAAGGACAACCCTAATATAACCCTTCTTAGCACATGGGGGGGCAGCAAGAGGACTGGTCTCCGTAAAGATAAGGAGCAGCAAAAATGTATACACTCCCCGGGACAAAAAATAATGTAACCGCAAGGAAACAGAGTTTAAGAGGAAATTACGGAATGTGTCATGAATATAGTGTTGGAAAAGGCAGAGAGGAAAGAGGTAAAATATTGGCAGCACACTTGGTACAGCGATTCCTTTTGATTCCTGTCCAGAGTTGGGCTTTAACAAAACAAAATAAAAGGACAATCTCCAAAAACTTAAAAAATTTGAAACATTTATATAATTTGTGTAAGAATCATTTTTAAATGCCAGGTCACATGGTAATACGATTGTCCTGTAATTAAGGATCAGCCAATCTGAACTCTTATCCTTCCCATTAGAAGAAATGACATAACGAAAAGCTTAGGCACTTTAAAAATTTGGCATTCGCAAAAAGAATCCTAGATCAGTTAATTTTCTGCAGAAAAGCCAAGCGTTTAGTTTCTCAGCAACATTGCAAACTTAGCTTTATATGCCAGTATAGGTCCACTTTAAAACACCAGAACAGGCAATTACAGCAGAAGGCTGCACATCAAATCACAACCAACATACACAAAAAAAACAACCTTTTTATCTAATGACATCCAAGTACCTTTAATAGAGTAATCCGATCCCGACAATGGGTTGAAGTTTGGGTCACAGAATGAATGCCTAATCCACTATAAGATACTTTCATAGAGCATACATTTCATACAACCCATACCAAAACAAAAAGATAAAAAAAAAAAAAAGACAAAACTGTTTTAATCAAATGTGTAAAAAAATGTGAACCTACATTCAAACATAAGATAGGTGAAGGAGTAAAACTGAAATAAAATAAAAAAGTCATAACATCTTGGGACAGAGAAACAGTAGAATAGGAGAACGGAGGCTGACCCCTGATAAAGTAGTGATTTATTGCACAAAATGTACAAGGTATGCATGTAGAGCACAACCTCTAAGGCCCACCAGCCAATTGTTCTTTCAACTTACATCCTATTGATAGGCTGAAAAATGAATCCTCCTTAATGCTGAAGAATATCAAAAAAGTTAGAAATAAGCCACCATTACAATACTAACACATCCCACCCACCATAATTTGGCTTTCCGTAAGCAGCAAAACAATGCTTTACTTTCCAACACACCCTCTCCTTTGGAGGTTCTATGTCACACACTAGAGAAATTATTGCAGTAAACTGTCTATTGTTGCCATCATCGACTACACATTTTAAAGTTATTTACCAAGGGCTAGTCACAATAACGGTTTTAGTCAGGCTTAAGCTGGACGACTACGAAGAGTTTGATTTTGTTTTGTTGCTTGCAGTGTTATCTAAAGGAAAGTGCCACTTTCTGCACTCTTCAAAATGTTATGCAAGATTCTGGTAATTTTCTAAAATCACACCAAATCCTTACATGATGTGCTGCAGACTATGCTGCCACTGGTAAATGCATTTAAAACCAACAATAAATCAATCAAACCCATGAGTACATTTTAAACATTAAAGTACTAGCTAAGAGAAAAACATTACAAGAGGTTTGATATTACTTTTGTTAACCAGAAGTCTCCCTTGTGCTCCCTCAGATCTTGCCTTTAATTGGTACTTAGTACTCTATATTCCTTACCACTGTGCCCAATGCACAGTTAAGCATCCCCAATCCCCAAAATGTATTCCAAATTTCCATAATGAACTGTGAATGGTAGACCTTCTGGCCTTGGGGCTTTGCAACTGCTAAAATATATACAAAGCACACTCATTGATATACTTAGACTGCAGAGAATATTTTTGGGGGGCAGAAGAGGTATTTGATTAATGTAAAAGAGAAAGAAGTAGATTTGTAAATACAAAACATTTTTGGGGAAACTCGCCTCATTACCTTAAAAAAAAAAAAAACACCTTTTTGCATATATCTCATATATCTACTGCTTCCTAGCAGTAGATATATGAAAAAAAAAACACGGAGGGTTTAGAAACCCTTTAAATCGTATGGAAAGATCGTGGTTTTCTGACAGAGATCTAAATGCCAGAGAGGAGAGGAGCTGAGGAGATAATTTAAGGATCGTGTCTATAATCTGGAGGATCTGGTGAGTGGATAAGAGGAATTGATTGGAGCACGTCAAAATATCCATCGATTGGAGCCGTTTTATTCATGCAACTGTTTTTATGAACTCCAGCACGTTTTTGATATACAATCACTGTTTATATAGATGTATTGAGTGTGGGATCATTTTTGGTACACTGATGTAACTTACTTGTTGGATTAGAACACATTAATCCTCCGCTGAGTAATGGGTGGGGAGGATTATAAAAAGGGGGGAGAAAGCACGGTGCAATTTCTTTTTATATTGTTTGATTAGAGGAATAATTTACTTTTCCTCTGGTTTTTCACTGAAGCTGTCACAACACACATGTTGGGGAGGTATCCATAAGCGCGAATAAACTAAGTTTCCTATGATAATCAAAATGTAAACTGATGACCTGTAAAAAGCTGTTAAAGCATCGCCTATGGACAATTAATGGGTGCCGTAGTTTTTCACCAATTCACGGGTGCACACAATTCTGAAGCTTGACATGTTTCGTATCTATTATTGTGTCCATGTGGGGTAACATTAATTTAAAATTTGGGTTTGATAAAAAGTTGTGTTATATTGTGCGACATAAAAAAAACTTGCAAATTTTGTTTAATTAGGTCTTTTTATTTAATTAGGTCTCTGCTTACAAAAAATATAGGATTCTGGGAGGGGGTTAAGTAATCTTCAGGCTTAAAATATGCATTTTAGCACTTGACAAAGTTGTTGACAAAGTAGGGCTTTGGGCTTTTCTTTTTTTCAGCCCTATAATAATAGGAAGGAGGAGACAATCTTGCTGTAGTGTTGTCATGTGGCAAAAAACATTTTTGTTCCTATGGCTGTGACTATTCTGGGGGTTATTTTTTAAGACTACAAAAAGTTTTCTATGCAGAAAATGAACATTTTTCATACTTCAGGAAATATGTTACAAGGGTTAATTCAAAGCCAAAATGTGAAAAAAATCTAGATGCTGAGATTTAAAAACATTTATTCTTAAATTATGCATTCTAAAAATATACCCAATGCTGTATTGAGTGGGGATATCAGCTACATAAACCTCAGCTGTCAGGCTTCAGCGCATACAATTTGTTAGTTTACACTAATTCATTTAGAAAAAGTAATGGGAAGAATGTGCGAGCAGCATACAAAAAAAAAAATGTATATACACAACAGTGAAAATTTTATTTATGCTTTTAGAAACTATATAAGGCAGGGCAGATATTAACAATTGTGTTGTCACTTGAAGAAAAACAAATTAGACAGTTCAACTATTACTAGCAGCAGATTTCAGTCAAATTGAAAAGTTAATTCAAGGAGCTAACAATTAGCATTAATAAGCCACAAACTAAGTACTTCCAAGGTGCACTGGCTACCTGGCCCCTGTAATTTGCCAAGAACCTTGTACATGCAAGTCTTCACAATGATCATTTTTTTCACCATTAGCAGCTGTAAATTTTTGCCAACCGGTTACCTGACATCTATGTAGTCGTGAGAGAAAGAAATATATATTATAACTTCAGCTCACAAAGTATCCTCAAAATTGCTCCATACACAATCAAAAGACCTATCCTTAAAAAAAAATAAAAACTATAAAATTAATGATATGTCTTCCTGACGAAAAAGTTAGAGTTGGTCAGGGACAAGGAAAAAACAAAACAAAAACAAACAGACATGTTTGTCTCAGACTGAAGACAACCGTTACAGATCCGCTGCAGAGCTGATCTGCGCTTCACAGGTTTGCATTTGTTTTACCTTTTTGCTGCTATGGGTCTGCTGGCACCTGTGGTTCCACAAATATGTGCTCTGCCCTTACTACACTGACTTAACAGCTATGGGTATTGCCTGCTTCGCCTGATGGTTTATATACCATGCTTCCTGCTACTTCCTGTGCTGCCTCCTTTTGCTCTCTCTATTTAAATCCTGCTCAGCCCAGCTTGGGATGCTTGAGCAATACTCCGTTTCCCAGCTCCCATTCCTGCTTTTTTTCCTGACCCGACTTATTGTGGACTGATCGCTCGTGTAACGACTCGACTTAGTTCTCATGATAATATTTTTCTGCTGCCCGCCCTGACCTTTGGCCCCTTTTTCCAGATCTCCTTTTGCTCTGCCGCCATCCTGTCTTTGCCAGCATTGCCTGTCTCCTGTGTGTACGGGTACTGTCCACACATGACTTGGGGTTAGCACACAAATAAATCCAAACTTCCGTGAGGGAATCTCTGGCAGAAAACCAGCTGACCCTTCGACCCTGCGCCCTGGGGATCCCATGCCACTCTGCTTGCTTGTGGGCCCACATCCCTGGTATTGCGACAACAGCATTTCAGGAAAGGAACCTCAGAACTGTGGGGTGTTGAAAACAATTATGGTTAGGTGTTGCCCTGTTTCAGGGCTTGAGCAGCTTGCAGTCAATACCAACACTATACTATACATCTATTAATATTTTTGTTGAATAAATTATTGAAAAGGCACATTTTCTCGTGTTTTTTTTTCCTTTTCCAAGTACATCACCTTAACTGTGGCCACTGTTTGAATAAAATCTAATGTTTGTCTATTTAAATATGTTTAAAAAGTCAATTCCCATAGGGTGTACCAAATTTTTCACTTGACTGTACTTTCAATGTACATTTACATGAATATGGTACACACTGAGATGCCCGAGTAACAATGTGAGGGTTTACAATTTCAACAGTGTTGCCAACGTCTGAAACAAGGAAACACCTTACAAAAGAAACTGTGTGCCTTAGGTTTGAAAAGCTTCATTGTGCTCAGACAATAGAAAGATCAATATCCCTAAAAAACATTAGGTAAGTTTGACTTTTAACGGAATTGCAGTACATTTCCTAGTAACTGTGAGAGTAACATAATTAGCATAACCAGGCTAGTAAGTCTAAACAAGTCAAACAAAATGGGGCTGTACCAATAGTATACAAGGCTCACATGCATCTCTAAAATAATAAGAACTGCTGAGCAGATCACAAATCAGCAGGGAGAAGGGAGCAGGGCCATTTGTTCATTCTAAGCATGGTCCTGTAGTGGTCACACAAATATGAGATCACTGTTCAATGCAGGCGAAAACAGATCAGTGACCATCATCTAGATTCTATAGTCTATGCTTAGCTTCATAGTACAGAGTTCATGGAAGGCCTTGATGTATTTTCTCAAACAAATGATGAAGCAGCTTTAAAATGATGCATGCAGTTCATACCGACAAGCAGGAGCCATACATACAATACCTGTCCTCAGCCGCCACCATATATACAGTTGCAACCCCACCCAAAGCTGATATTTAAACAGCACTTCCCCTCCCTACAGTAAAATTTACCTCCCATAATATCAGATTCTGTATCTACCAGGAAGGTTTGATTGTTCCTGCATTCTTGATAATATAAAAACAAACCCAACAGGTAGAGAGCAAGCCCTCGATGGCCAGAGCAGGTGTGAACAGACCATGAACTCAAGATCTTGCCAATAGAATATAGGAAACTGTCAATTGGCTGGCCTGTCTAGCATCAGAAAAGGTTCTCCTACACCGGCACACTTGTCAGAGCAGCAGCCAGTGCACACTGCTGAAATGGGACCTGGCTTCCCCTGTGCCAGGTCTAGCTTACACAGAATCACAGCAGACGCCCGCCTAAGAAGTGAGAGCGCTAAACGGGCAGGACACCCCCATTTACCATGGGACTTTATCCAGTTACCATGGACACAAGCATATGTCCGATATATTCAGGCTTTATAAACAGACCCCATGAATTTCAGACAACGATTTAATGGACTGCTTGAGAACACATGGACCATTAGTTCTACCTTACTGACTCGGATATCTTAAGATGCGATTGGAATCTCCTTTTGAATCTGTCACCCCTAGTGTGAACATCCACACTTTTTTTCATACAGTTGTAACAAAACAGATTATGGAACAAGTGGATTGTCATATTATTGTGGGTGCCTTAAAGTGTATGAATGAATGAACTATAGCAAAACTGAGACTCCTTCAGGGTTAGTCACTGAAGGGTGAAGGGTTTGGAGAAGTGAACAATCTAGGACAACATAGCTGAACTGGAAAGTGAGCCGAATTGGAGAATTTTTTCAAATCAGCTATTTTGGCCTAGATTGTTCACTTCTCCTGCCTTCCCAAACCCTTCACCCTTTAGTAAATTACCCGGCTTGTTTTATTTTTTTTATTACCGGCTGGGTCTCCGTTGTCTCTGGCAGTGGGGAGGGAGGTAGAGGCTTCCCAATCTTTACCATCTTGATTGTTAGGGGGTGAAAAAAGGCTAGTGAGGCGTGCTTGGTGTCGGAGCTAAGCTTTTACGCAGCCATCTTGTCCAAAGCCTAAGCCACGCCCCCCGGCTTGTTTTATGTGTCCACATGCTAATGCTCTTTTCCTTATCCTCTATTCCCAGATCGCCATCTTGAATGGTAGGCATCATCTGTGGCCGGCTTCTTCCACCTCGATTTCACTGGTGGTGCACCAATGACTTCACCATGCACCGTACAAGATCTGGTGCTTTGTTATGGTCTATACATTGCCATGGCTACAGTAATGTACACCGCAGTATGCAGGTTAGCCAACACGTTGTTGAAGCCATGGCAACAATAATAGAAAAGTCTTTCATTCCACCGCCAGATTTCTTGAAGATTGCACAAAATCTTGAGACTGTGCAATTTGCATGGAATCTCCCTGCAAGGCACCGGTGACTTAGCCTTCCCAGTGGCAGCTGGGAGGCCAAAGCTACCACACCAGCAGCTAAAAAGACCAGAAAGTGCATGCATTACCCCTCATTCACACGGGTAACAGCCGGCCCGTACAGATCAGTGCTGTGTGCACTGCCGTATAGGGCCTCTCCCGGCAAGGACAGGTGCTGCGTGCGATTACACGCAGCAGCCTGTTCTCTCTGGGAGAGTGCGGCCGTACACCGCCCTACGCTCACCCGAACTGCAGGTCCGTACAGGTGCAGGTGTCCCTGCTCAGACGCAGACAGGATCCATCCTGTCTGCCGTCAAGTACGGCCGTGCAGTTCGGGTTAGCATAGGGCGGCGTACTCTCAGAGAAGAACAGGCTGCTGCGCACCTGTCCTTCCCGGGAGCAGCTCCATACGGCTGTGCACACACCATGGATCTGTACGGGCCTGGCTGTTACCCATGTGAATGAGGGCTTAAACTTTCAATGGGCCGTGTTAATAGATGTGCATGAAGAGTTGCATGCATGTGTTTTTTTTTTTTGAGGGGTCTGCTTTAAAAGAGAACTATGGCCCAACCTTTTTCTTGCCACAGTTCTCTTAAGGGTCACAGGAGGACATTCAATAATGTCCTTCTGTGACCCAAAACTCTGCATATAGCACAGGAAAGTGCAAAGCCGCATTGTGGCTGGGAAAGATCCCAACAATATTGTCAGGATCCATTCCGCTGCCTGATTGACAGCTGGCTCTGCCTCTCTAGAGGCATGTGACCTCTGTCATCGGAATGCTTCAGTCTCAGCAACCAGCTGCCAGGCCTGAACACTGTCACTTGGGTGGGATATTGATGTCATCTACCCGAGTAAGCTGCAACCCCAGAGCTTACCTGGGGTGGACTCCTGTAGTGGGGAGGAAGCAAGGGGACATAGACTGGTGAGTATACCTTGCTGTGTAAGTTGAGTTCTCAGGAGGCACCTTCACTTTGCACATTATGGTATTTTATGTAAAATAAGCCTCATCAATGTAACTACAGAAGGGGAAAAAAAAAAAGTTTCAGTGCTACAAAGTGACTGTGCTTCACTCTCTCCCTTGTATGTCTATCAGTCTGTTCCAAGCGATCAAAAACAATTAGAGTTTATCTGTTTTTTCTCAGCAGGGCTGCTTATCATGCTTCCTCACATTCTGGTTTCCAATGAAGGGAGATCCCATTTCTGGCAAGAAGATGGAAAACCCTTGCATGAGTGTCCTTAAAGTACATCTGTCATGAAATAAATAGAGGTTGTTATTGCTTATCTTGACTTCAGAAAATGCATACTAATGTATACATATTCATACTAATATTGGGGCCTTAAATTATCTCTGAAGTATAGAGATGTTGTATTTTGCCTTTTCTAAGATTTTAATTTGCTTTATGCTTGCTCTGGGTCTGCATCCATATCCCTCCCATGACAGGTGCCACCACTGATCAGTCGTTTCACCCTGTGTTAAGCCCACCACATGTTAGTCTGTTGGAACCATCTCATTTAGCTACCAACTATGCAGTGCAAGGGTCTTCCTGATTGGATACAAATTGATTGGATAGATTAAGTAGGTCCTCATGTTACATAGTTTTGGTAAATCTAAAAGTTGATTGTGCAAAGATTGTAATGTGTATGGTGACCCTTAGAGGACCTTAAAATGCTGCTAGACATGTGTCAGATGAGGATGGCAAAAAAAATCCTACCGTACATGCCAGAATAGAAATGTGGGAGTTGCTACTGCAGACTTGATTTTATAGGTTTTCCAAGGTTGTCACGAACACCTAAAACTAAGGATGCACGATTGCGGTATTTCGGTATCGAGTACCAATATTTTTTTTCTGGTGCCTGCCAATACCGAGTACCGAAAGTCCCATTAAGGAAGTCAGGCAACGTGTAATGACTAGCCACCTGGCTTCCTGATTAGCTGGGAAGCCGGGCAGCGTGTAAAGACTCGCCACCCAGTTTCCTGATTAGCAGGGAAGCCGACCCCATGATTCTCGTCACTAGGTGACGAGAAAGCATGGAGCCGGCTTTCTGGCCAATCAGAAAGTCGGGTGCTGTGTAATAACGCGGCGCCTGGCTTCCTGATTGGCCAGGAAGCCAGCTCCATGCTCCTTCGTCGTGAGGTCACAAGCCATTACACACTGCCCGGCTTCCTGATACCGGAAGTATCGGGCTAGGCATCAGAGTATTTGGGCGAGTACGATTTCGCGCCCAAATACTCAGCCTCGGCACTGATACTAGTATCGGTGCATCCCTAACTAAAAACAGAACTCTACTTCAGCTGAAGAAAAAAAAAAAATCGTACCCAGGGCAATTCTGTATACTGCAAGGGTGGCAAAAAATGCCATGGCACACTACCTTCTGCCATCCGTACAAGGGTTCACACCTAGGATCCACTCACTTTCTCCGAATGTCTTTAAAAATACAGCTGGCTGCAGACTGGACAAAAAAGTACCTTAGAAACCTGTTATAAGAGAAATATGTAGGCAGCCATCGCTGAACTTTCCTGGCGCACCTAGCTGCCTGGTTGTCATGCAATGACTCCAGTATTTTCCCGAGTCACTGAAAACAAAAAAATAGAGACAAGCCGGTCTGACTTTTCTCCCACCTTTCATTTGTATCATGCTTGTCCCTAGTCTATGACTTAGGAGAACTGAACTTATTTCACTAACAAGAATGTTAAACTAGCATATTAAACTACTTCCTGGTAAATAATCCAATGCGAGTACTCTCTCTGATTTCCCTTTGCCGGCATTTCTGCTTTCTACTAGAAAATTGAATTTAACAAACTTTTTTTGCAGATGCAAAACTTTGGCTCCGATATATTGTTGTAGGGTGGCTCTTTTCCCTTGCAGGGTCCTGTGGAGTCACCCTTGTGTGTGCTAGTAAGCTGTGTGTCTTCATACATAGGTGTTGCAAGACAAACCACTCCCCTGTCCCCCTCCTTCCCTCTCTAAGCTGGTAGAGGGACAGATGCTGGAGAATATGTTGTGCTTTGGGAGCTTGTGCTGGACAGGAAGTTCAGAGGATGTACCTCTTCCTGGAGGGTAATGATCTCGGAGACAAGGTACCACAGAGCTATGCAGAGATCATAAAAAGGAAATCTCCCATACAGACAGTGGTATATTTTTTCCAGTTTTGTTCCAGATTCCTGTGGAGAACTGATCTGCCAGGGGAAACTAAATGTAGTCCATAAAAAGTAAGAAAAAAAAAAAAAAAGGCACCCAGACGTTCGACGTAAATGTTTTTGGTCTCTTGAATATTCACTATTTTATACTTTTAAAAGCCCTCACAATGTATTTGTCTAACCACCACAGTTGAACAATTATGAAGCTACAGTGCACAGACTTGGGATGACATGAT
Organism: Nanorana parkeri; assembly: GCF_000935625.1. NCBI lineage: Eukaryota > Metazoa > Chordata > Amphibia > Anura > Dicroglossidae > Nanorana > Nanorana parkeri. The sequence goes on along the minus strand of NW_017307583.1, from coordinate 352,620 downwards.
GGATCCAAAAACATTTGCATGTGCATACTTTTAACCTTAAAAAGAGAACTATGGGGTTAAGGCTTTTCCCCATAGATCTCCTTAGGGTAACGGGAGGACACAAACTAGCGTCCTCCAGTCACCTAGAGCTGCAACAGTTAATCGATTTAGTCGATTAAAATCGACGATTGAAAACGTTGGCAACGTTTTCGATCGTCGATTCGTCGGCTATCGATTGATTTGCCTGTTTGGGGCTGTTCCGGGCTCCACATGCGGCCTGAGCCACACGTCACACG
>NW_017307583.1:346620-352323 GCF_000935625.1 Nanorana parkeri | reverse complement strand
TCGGCAGCATACTTTTATATTCATATTCAACCGGTCTTCTCAGTGTCTGCACTGCATGAGTAAACTGCAACTTACTTTTAGTTTCAGTCACTACACGTTGCTTACTTTTGTCCGGCTTATGCAATCAAACAATAGATTAGTTAATGTATTACTTAAAAAGGCCATTTCTGGCACTTGATCCAAATCATTCAAGTAAACCTGGCCCTAGCCCATGTTTATTTAAACAGTTAAGGAAACAGACCATAAAGGTAATAAGATAATTCAAGAGAAAAGTGTATCAAATATATAATAAGACAAGAGATTGCAGAGCTCTCCACATATCAACGTACCGAATTTACCGACTACATTAAACACAAGACATCAAGAGCCTGAGATTACGGATATACAAATGGATTTACTAGCAGGCATACACATCAATCATAATAATATAAAAACACAATTCCCACACAAACAACACTTATTCAATCCTACTAAAAATTACCCATTTCAAACTTCAGCCATCATTTTGTGAAAAATGTTAAATGTCACTTTCTTTTAAGGGCTAGTTCACACCAAGGGCGTTCCAGCAGCGGAGCAGAGAGAGCAGTTACAGACCGGATCAAAACTGCATCCAATGTATTCCAATGGCATTTTGGGCTCTAGTTCACACCGCAGCGTTCAGTTCCAGAGCACGTAAAAAAGAAAAACTGCAGCAAGCCCTATTTTTCCTGCTCTGGAACGCTGTGGACCACATGCAAACGCATCAAAAATACATGCAAATGCCCTGGAGCGCACTCAAAACCCATTTAGGCTATATACATACATACTTTTTTTTTAAACACAAAAACGGCCTGGAACATGGCAAAAAATGCGGGAGAACACAATGGCACTAGAGGTTAGCCTAATGCTGTATCAAGTGAAAACTGCTGGGAAGGCAATGACTTACATTATCTATAGATTCAAGATTTTTATTGCTGTTGAAATATAGTGAAAAGGAGGAGAAAATGCCCGAAGACATTACATAAATAGATCAAAATCATTGATTTTGGCTTTTTGTAAATAAGCTCCCAAGAGGCATAGAAAACCAATGCATGAATCAAACAAATCAGCATTAAAAACTGAAAAAAAGATCAGTCTAACAGTCTTGGGTGTTGCCGATTCTGGAAAACACAACCTACTAAATTAGATAAAAAGGAGGATTGTGTTCTCAAAAGGTTTCTCTGTGGACACTCCTGACGAGCTTCTCGCATATATAGAAGCAGTGCTTATGCATGTCTATTGTAGAAAACACAATGCCCGACACTGCTGGACATAAGTAAAAGCTAACGGCAGCATCTAAAATACCACTCCAGAGGTCCTTTAACTGCCAGAGAATATGGACTCCTAACAAAAGGTCGGTGAATACATGTATACACTCAAACCATAATGAGCAGAAATATATGAACCACAAAGCTGCACAAAATATGGAAAATATTACACTGAACATGATCCAAACCCACAAGGTTTTGAAGGAATCCGTGATGATTAACGATACCTGTAAAACGGGTGGGCAACTCCAGCCCTCCAGCTGTGCAATAACTACAAATCCCAACATGCCTCTGCTTCTGGGAGTCATGCCTTTAACTGTCAGTCTTGCAATGCCTAATGGGCTTGTAGTTCCACAATTGTTGAAGGGCCAAAAGGAGCTCACCCATGCTGTATAAAAAATACCTTTTTTTTTGTGGCAATTCAGTAGTTGATGGGCTATGAAGCGAAAGCCCGATTTGGCTTTACAACAAATGACAGTACAGATGTGGAAGCAGTATGTGGTTCAAGAATCAAAGGATGTTTAAAGCGAACGTGTCACACACGTGCCTAATCTAGCTAGGTCAGCACATAGCAGGCACTTCCTCAGTGTTAAAAGCACTTACTTTCTGGGTCCATGGCTTTGGAATCTGACTTGCTATTGGTCAGAAAGGCTGTATATTATAAAAAAAAGTGGAGAAAGACCAGTGATCTGACTGGCCCAGGAAGTATTTTAGATCAAGTGTGCACCAGGGGTGCTTGCTCCGAAGAAAAAGATGCAGTGAATGACCTGAATTTGCCTGCCAAGTGTTGACAGCTCTGACCTAGGCAACCATGTGCCACTTCAGGTTCACTTTATTTCATCATTAATTTATTTTTACAGGTTTATATAGTGTCGGCTATTTAAGCAGTGCTTTAAATACCGCCCATTCACATCAGTGCCTGCCTTTAAGGAGCTTACAATTTTAGGACCCCATCTCACATGTATACACACAAAGACACACACACTGATTTAACCGGGGTATACACATAGGTTTTCTTAATTCAACCTGCCGGCTGAACGCAGAAAATATAACAGAAGCCTTGGAGGAATATGAGCGTGGATGGTGGAATACCCCGCTATTTTCAGTGTATTCCGACAGCGACCGCCATCATCAGGAACCAACCAATACGGGTATACCTTACTTTAGACAGGAGCCGATTAACCTACCAGCATATATTGGAGTGTGGGAGGAAACTGTAGCATCCAGAGGAAACCCATGCAAGCTCCAAGCAGATAGTGTCCTACCGCATTTGAACCACGGACCCCCCAGGCAGAAGGCAAGGCAGACGTGCTAAACACTAAGCCAATGTGCTTAAAAGTTTTCAGTCTATTAAGAGTAACAGCTAAATATTATCAATCATGAAAGATTCTCTTTAGTTTTTAAGCAAAAATTAATCCAGCAGGGGTGCAATTTAAAGAACCCAAATGTTGCCTAAATCTGAAGTGATGACTGCTAGCAGCACCTATAACCCAAAATGACAGGGAAAGGGAGCAAATTGGTAAACAAATATTTGAATCGAATGCAGATAACACAAAATAATACATATATTGAAGGAATTTGCGTGGAACTCTTTGGTCCCTCTAACGTCCAGCATTAGCTATTCTTGGAGGCTGTGAAGGCATCTACTGACCTGGCTAGCTGGAAGAACGGTCTGTTTTACGTTTATATCCCACACTAAAAAGTCCAGTAAAATATTTCAGTATTAGCTGTTCTCATTTCAGCAGCCTGATCGGTTACCGCCAATAAAGCCTTATCTTCGCTGTCCACCTTCTCTCACCCCTCCTTGTCCTTGTCTTCCTTTCACCCAGCCTTGAGCTGTAATAAACCTCTACGATTACAGAACAGTACATCCAGTTAAAATGAAAGAACACCAACTGTTTTTCAGTAGAGTACAGCCTGGCCAGATTCCTAATACACATACACAAACCGGGATATCAAAACCATGTTTTGATACAAAAGGAGAACATTTCTCTAAAGAGCAAACTCCCTCATCCTACCACACACACAAAAACACTCGGCAGACTAATAAAGAACATTTTAATAAGTATGAAAATGCGTATTTATTATACACAACGCTTTGAGCTCAAGGATAAATGTGGCTGTAAAAATAGCTACATATTTTCTTCTTTCCAGGAACTTTGTTTTCATGAAAGGATCTGCAGCACTCACTTTGCGGAAAAGGGAGCTTTTAGCAGCGTGCTTCCTACATTCCAGGGAAGAATTAAAGGCTCAGAACTTTTTAACCCAATACATGGGCACAGGCATTTTTACAGGGGAACAAAGCAAAATAAAATAAACAGTGAAAGAGTGATGCCAACAATGAATTGAAAAAATAAATAAACACAGTAGCACTTCAAGTGTCCTTGATTCTATAGCCAAAGTTCTAGTAAAGCAACTTCCCTTGCATTATACACAACAGACTTCTGGGGGTGAGGGGGCAAAAAATAACTGTGGACATGAAACCTAATATGTTGCATAAGTGCACACATTTAGACGTGGTTCCTTCCTCATTCATATTAACAGAAGTTATCTGAAAAAGTACCTGTTACCTCCTCAGACCTCTGCAACCAACCTTAAAAATACAACATTGGCATCTGTAGGATGCACATTTACGAGCCCATTTATAAAGCATTGGTACAGCCTTAAAGTAGCCATAACCTTGCTTTTCAAAGGAAAAAATCTTGAGCCACATTAATAAAAAGCACAGTGGTGCACTTTACAAATGTGCTCTCAAGTACAGCTGCTTAAAGTGTAGTATACACTGAGTGGCCAGTTTATTATGAAGAAGTTATTTTTTTTCTGAAGATATCGGTAAACAACTCGATTTAACAGCCTTTGAACGTGGGATGATTGTTGGCGCAAACCATGGAGTGAGTATCAGCAAAACAGCAGAATTTGTTAAATGTTCAAGACGGGCTCATTGTTAAAGTGTTTAAAGATTGGACTGTCAGCCGAAAATCTGGGTCTGAACGTGCGAATTGTGGCCGTCAGCGACTAGTCAATGTTAGGGCAGAACGGAGAGTGGCAAGACTGGTACAAGACAACAGAAGGACGACAGTGCAGTGTCAGATTCCTCGCATCACCTTTCAACATCTCGTGTAGTCACAAGGCGGCCCAACAGTCATCTCATATGGAGAGCTAAGAACTCTATCCCTCTCCATAGTCCACTTATTATTCTTAGGGAAATGTCAGAGGTGGGGACAGACCGCAACACATCCTTCAATGCAATACGGAGCCCAAGTAAAACACAGAAAAGCACCGTGCACCGAATTGTTGCTGAGCACCTTCTTTAACACAAGGCATATCAAGCCGGAAGTGGCCAACACAGTAATAACTAAAGAGTTTCGATTTTACTTTCTACATTGTTTCTGATTAGAGATTCATAAAGTAATAAGGCCAGAGACAGCCAGGCAACTAGAAATTTTAGAGGGCCAGACTTCTAAATAAAGAGCCACTCATATATTTCTTTCAGCACAAGCTACGTTCTGAACAAAAATTATACTGATAAAATGTAAATACAGTCATCATAAATGGGATAAAGAAATAGCTTACTAATAAATAAGTAAATAAACGACTGGCCCCATTGCTACCGGGAGGACACACACATAGGTCCTCACGTGAACGCCTGCGTGTGCATGACCGCAGCGGCTGAAGCCGCGGCTCCCACTGTTAGGCAGCGGAGAGCTGCAGCTTTGGACACTGTGTCCTTTGATAGGTTATCACAGTGATCACATTGCCAAGCCCTCCCCTTCCTATTACATCAGAGGCAGTGGAAAGTAAAAGGGAGTAATGATTCTGCATTCTGTCTCTGCTCTGACCTGTATATTAACCCTTTCCCCTCCCTTATCCTGTACATTTATACATTAATCTCCATCCTTCCACTGTATGTGGATATCTGTACATTAACCACTCCCCCTCCTCCCCGTCTATGACCTGTACATTTACAGGGTTATTCACAAAAGGGTGAAGAGTTAGGAGAAGGCAGGAGAAGTGAACAATCTAGGAAAACATAGCGGAACTGGAAATTGAGCCGAATTGAAAGAATGTTTCCCAAATCAGCAATGTTGTCCTAGAGATTGTTCACTTCTGCTGCGTTCTCCAAACTCTTTACCCTTTAGTGAATAACCATGTTGATGCATCTTGCGCACTATTACCAGGCTCCATGTTTTAACCCCCTCAGTACCGGCATGTTTCATTTACTTTCAAAAAAGGGTTAATCTCTGGAGTTTCCGTACTGTACTGACATTTTAATTTGCTATGCTTTATATACGAAAGCAAGATGTTTGGTGTTTTTTTACTTTATATAAAACATTTTTTTTTTTAAATTGTTAAATACCACTAACTGGAAGCTCTATTTGTCCGACCCCCCCCCCGTCCAAAACCACACAAGATCAAT
>NW_017307583.1:337199-346483 GCF_000935625.1 Nanorana parkeri | reverse complement strand
ACCGGGAGGTTTATTTGTCCTGCCCCCCCCCCCCAAAAAGACATACAATTAATTTTGTTACAGTGTTGCGTGTGGAGGAAATCTCAGTCAAACTTGCACAGCGCTGAAAACTGAACAATGGCCTGGTAATGAAGGGGTGTAACATCCGAAGCGGTTAAGAATGTGGCCTCAGTAAGTCATATCAATGCAATCAGGTTTGTACTTATACAAGTCTCACTTTTTAGGGATGGCATTTAGCTACCATTTACTATGGGAAGAGAATACCACAGCATGCCCACCTATTTATTGATAAGACTAGATGAACATTTTCAACAAAACAATTGTGGGTTTGTGGGTCTAATTCCACGGCATAGACACTGCATGGGCACCATCAGATGGGGAACTAACATCTCCCAAAAACTTCATGCTATTATATCATATCAGAAATCTTTATATTGTAATCAGTTTGCCAAATATCACAATTCTGAACAAAGACATTGTACCACCCAGCTTTCCCCCGGGGAAAAAGCTTTCATCCAAAACAAATTTAAGTATTGTTTACAGCCAGGCTCCTAACCGCTTAGCTGCAAAGGACAGAAAGAACCCACCATGGAATACCTTTATAAACCAAGAACGTAATTCGCAAACAGTTGGAGATCAGCTCTAATGATTCACTCAAATACCCCGGGACAAAGTCCTGCATAGTAGGCCGAAAACTGCATGTACCATTTCTGATTACATGTACTCTGATACTAAATACCACCAGGAGATACACATGAACAGATGTGCAGTCCATACTTCCCAAGGAGAAACTGAAGCACATTATTTGTTACTTCTCTTCTACAGACAATGGCCCAGATTATGAAAAAATGACAGTAAAAGTATTTAACCCCGACCGCTGCAACACGCACATTCCCATGTAAAATCAGAAGAATAAGGATTTGCCCATGGATCTTGTGCACAGATGAAAAGGTAAACACCAACTCACAAAAAGTCACAGTGGGGATAAAAGCCAATGACAAAAACTACAAATGTAAAGGGGAGAAGGAAAACTAAACCCCTAGATCTGTCCCCAGATGGAGCCTTGGGGCAGCATATACTATACAAACACTATGGACCATACCCTTGCTGCGCAGACCCTGGGCAAAATACAGGTGTTGGGCCCAGGGTCTATGCAGCAAGAGTTTGTACTACTCACAAAGTTACCACATTCTAGATCACTTGACAGAAAAAAAACGAATCACAATCTTTTTAAAGCAATCCTGCCTATATGGCACAACAAAAAGGTTTACTTAAGTGGTGATCTTTTCTTCACTTCCCTGGGTTCTGGTTAGTAGCCAAGAGCGACAGAAAAGTATCTATCCATTTTGAGTATGGGGAGCATGCGACTCCTTCCTTCCATGTGATAGCCCTGGTGCGAGGACATGGCAACATGTAAACCAGTCCAATATTAATACTATACAGAAAACACTGTTGTGCTTAAGTTTGAATGGTAAGCTCCTTACATGTGGAGTGGGTGAGACTCTCAGAAATCAAACAGGTCAGGGTTTTCAATCTGCCCGATTCATTACAAAATTCAAACTTCCAAGACAAAAGGAATGTTATAACAAAGACACTTCAATACATTCTGAACAGATACAGAAACTGAAGTCTTAAAAACATGGACTGTATTCCTTGTACACACCTAAAGTAGGGTATACATTTTGAAATTTTCGAGTTCGTATGAAAAATCTCATGGGAATGTTCGATAATGTCAGACATTTGATGGTTAGTTTGAGTTCTGTTTTGATTTAACATTTGATCTTGTAATGAATGGAGTTTCCCGAACGAAAACCACATTAACCATTAGAATTTCAGTCAATCAATAGAATTGCTCCAATATGCTCCTTCCACTTTTTTTCGCCACCGAATTTGAAAATGATTGAGTTGACTCCATCAACTATTAGAAAATTGAACAAATGTTCTAAAAATTATTTCTTTTGTACCAAATTCTAACCATGTACACCTTGCTTTTAGTGTTTTTTTGGACTGGACTCTCCATTTAAAAAGTATTATACACTCAACTAAAAAAGCAATAACAAAATTTTCCTTTTAACAAATCAGACAAAATCAAAGTTCGTAAAATTGCAAATACATTATATTGTACAGTTTGGCTATTTCCATCACAGCTTTTTAGTTATATAACCTTTATCAATATTGTTTCATTGTTGAGAAAGAGCATCTATAAATCTAAAGCTGTCCATACACTAATATTTTTTTCATTCAACCCGGGGGCTGAACCAAAAAAAAAAAAAAAAGGAGAGCAGATTCCTCCATCAATGCTATGAGCACGTTGATCGAGGAATCCCCGCCGTTTTTTTTATAGCCTGAGAGCACTGGCCGCTGTCAAAATACCTTAAACAGAGCTGGCAACTTATTGGCTGCCAGCTCTGTTTGTTCAAAGATTTTCCAACAGGCTCCTTCGATCAGCTGATCGAGGGATGCCAGTCGACAGGGTGCCTACAGTGGCACCCACAACCCACCCACTAGCCGAATTTCGGCTAGTTCAAGAACCGGCCGAAATTCACACAATGTATGGCCACTTTTACGTAATTATTAGTTCAAAAAAAGAAAAAAAACTAATATTCAAAAAGGCAGCCTAGAAAACAAGATTCATTCTCAACCATCTTGCTGCTTGTTCCTCCGGTATGGGCTCTCTTGCAGTGCTATGACCTCCGGCAGAATCTTCACCTATGGCACTCTTCAGAGCATGTTCAAAGCCTTATCCCCTGCTGAATGCTGTGGTTCCATGCATCAACCCTATTTCTCTACAGGACGCTAAACCCAACTGACTCCTCGGATTTTTCCCGATCGGCAATGCAAGGCATTACGCCCAATGTTTGTAGCATTGAGACTCACAGGAGTAAGTTGTGATTTCTGCCCAACAATTCATTCACTATGAAGAAAAAAATTAACTGACCAGATCGTGTGATGCTTACAGCAACTTAGGACTTGGATACGAACAAGCATTTATTGCCAAAATGGGCACCCCCTAAATCACCGGATCCTTGTCTAAGCTTTATAACACAAGGCATCAGATGCTTTCGGCAAGTCTAATTTAGGGCTGAATTTAAAAAGGGACATTGAACTCAGGAAGTAAATCTTAAAATAGCACCTTAACGATTAACAAAAATGTATCTTGTTTGTGTATCACTCGGCTGTAGATCTTGAAATCATCTCTGAATTGGTGCCGACACTGTCCTTCCTTCTGGAAGGTGGCTACTTTTGTTCCCCATGGTCCCTGTGTGTGTTGTAAAGTAGCCACCGCTCCAAGCTCACTCCTGTGATGGACTACAATCTCAATACAAATTAGTAAACTAAATGTGGGATTGTAGTCCATCACATGAGTGAGCTTGGAGTGGTGGTGGCTACTTTACAACACACACAGGGACCATGGGGAACAAAAGTATCCCCCCTCCAGAAGGAAGGACTGTGTCAGCACCAATTCAAAGATGATTTGAGCATCTACAGCCGAGTGATACACAAAAAAGATAATTTTTATCTTGAGTGAGTTTAGTGTCACTTGCAGTTCTTTCTGCTAGGACCTCCCTAGGTGAAACACAAAAAACTTCAAGTAACATGTAAACATGATGTTATTCAATTTATGTTAACAAATGATATAAAAAGTAAAGTAGACCTTTTTAAAAATCTTAAACAATACAATCCCTGTCTCCTACGGTTTTTCAAATGCCCAAAAGAGATCCATTTTATCCTCTAGAAGATGATTAGAGTATTTAAAAAAGGTAATTCCAGGACTTTTCATTGTCCATGAGCTGCAAACACTTTACAGCACCAATGAGAGTCTGACAAAGCACACCGTACACATATTGAAATGCTACAGCATGCATAGAAAACTGCAAACCGTTACTGATGTAAAAAGCATGTGCCTGCGTTTAGACAAAGTTACCCTACAACAACAAAAAAAGGACTTTATTTTAAAAGTGCAATCTAGACACATATTAAAGATCCAAAGAGTCCCGCTATGATTGTATCGGCTAAGTGTGTATGTCAAGCTAAAACTATTATTGTTTTTTATTATTTTAAAATTAGAGTGCCATTGGGTTAAAATCCCGATGTGTTTTAACTGACACTGTGGGAGATATTTCTGCTCATTTCCTAAAATGCTGACATTGATTAACCAGTCAGGTGGTAAGGGGAATTCTCCAAAAGCAACAAGAAGTGAAAAAAGGGGAAGGTTAGAAACCCTTTCTGATTTTTATTGCTGTCCGTGTCCCTGTTGAAGATTTCCCCTCCTGTCTGGTAAATCCCTTGTCACTGGGACAGAAGGCAAGAACAAGATCTCTCTAATGGGACCACTGATAGCAGTAAAAACCTGAAAATGGTTCTAATCCTTCCGCACCACTTACTAAAAAATAGAAGTAAACAAAAAAAAAATAGTGGGGGGAAGTTTAGCCAACAGTGTAAGTCAGGGTGAAAAAAAATATTTTATATTTCTGTACACCTCTACCCAAGTTTTTTATTTATTTTTTATTCCACACATACACTAGATACATTTTTAAATATTACCTTCTTCTGTTTTTGTACTAAAGCATTCAGACTGGACGGAAAGTAAAGGGGTGGATGGTGAGCCAATCAGATTTTACTGCAATGCACAGTGCTGTGAATCCAACAATAAAAGCCTACTGATGGGAAGAAAAAGCACAAAAAGGACTTCATTAAAAGTGCTGCTATTCACTTCCCATCCAATCAATTTGACCAGCCTGTGTTTCTAGGAATGCAGAGCAGAACATACATTTTTGAAGAACTCTGGGTAATTTTTTAATGCTGCACTGCAGGGGTTTACTGCTCGTTTTGGTCCAGAGCTGAAAATAAAAAGGTATTCTTAGCCGATCCTTGGACATGGCCGGCTTAACAGTGCTTCCTGAAGCTTTTCCCTCCTACACTGCAGCAATGGAATGTCCCTCGGCATCCTCATGTTCTATGCATTGTGTATAGAATGTAATGATTTAGACCTCTGCAGTGCATGAGGAAAGACACTCCAGGGACTGGTCGAAGAGCAAGCCGGCTTCGAGGATCAGGTGAGCATAACTGTTATTTAGCCCTAGACCAAAACGAGCACTTAACCCTTGCAGTGGTAGCCCTACTTCGAGGATTAATGAAAAAAAATTTACAGAGTTTTTATTTAGAAAAATGGGTTGAATCGAATTACAATTTTTGTGAACAGTAACACATATGTAATAACTTGTTAAGCTGCCTAAGGGCCTGTTCACATGAGATCAGGTCCTGATCAGCAGACGTGGAGCTGCTGATGCAGTGCGTTTTTGATGCGTTTTCGGTCCGGATGCTGACAGTTAATTTTTTGTCAACGTTGATGACATCATAATAGGTGGAGCAAGAATACAATTTTTTCTTTTTTTCCCCCCTTAGCTGCATTGCGTTTCCGTTCTCGTTGCGTTTTGTGCGCGTTTGCGTATCCGGACCTGACAAAATGTGACATGCAGTATTTTTTCTGTCGTAAGCTGAACGGACTGCGCACGTGAGAACTGGAGCCCATAAAACACATAGAGATACATTGGGATGCATTTTGAGTGCAGCAGCGTACGGAGCCGGTCAGCATACAAAACGGACGTCGTGTGAACAGGCCCTAAGGGTTGGACAGATCCTGATTGTCAGATTGCTCTGACGACCAGAGAGTGCCTGAGGAGAAGAAGGTCCTGCCATAAGCCCTCCCGCTCAGACTGGGAGCCAGCAGGGAAGAGGAACCTGACCTCCTCTGTGCTTTATGTTGGTACTGTGTGGCCTCATAACTGAAATGCCAGATCCCATGTTCCAGCAATGTTCACAGGACAGCAGGTCATCAGTCTAAACTATGTCTCAGCACAGCGCTGGAAGGACTAAGGTCTTCTACGCCTGCCCTGTGCCTCTAATAACAGAGTGAAGTGCATAAGCAATCAATGACTAGGCTATAGCAGTCCCATGTGGGTCGGGGGTGGGGGGGGATGTATAAACCTAATGAAAGAGGACCCAAAACTGGCCATGCACTGGTAGATTTTCATGCTAATGTCAATATGAGAAGAAAAAAAAAAAAACATTCAATGCCATCAAAATATCTTTGTTTTTAACATTTGATTTTTGAATTAATGGGGTTTTGCAAACAAAACAAAACAAAAAAAAAAAAACATTCACTATTTGAATTTTGTTTGTTCAAGAAAATGTTTCCATCTTGCACCTTCGCTTTATTTTGTTTTGTCACTACAGTTGAAAACAATCATCAATTTGACACCATTAAATATCTGGAAATCCAACATTCTGAAAACACATTTTTTGGGGGGAATAAAATTCCACTGGTGTATGGCCAGCATAAAAGGAGGAGAACTATGAGGTGAGTGATTTCCACTCACCTCATAGTTCTAGCGACCTGTGACAATGAGACTGTCACAGGTCGGCTCAGTAGATCGGGAGGTGAGCGAACACATACCGGCGTTCGCTCACCTCGATCCTGTCACGGCTCTCTGCCGTGACAGGAGAGGGGTTGGATTCCCCCCCTCCCCGCTCCGATCCCCCAGCGCTGACTGGCGGAACGGACGGGGGAGGGGGCGGGTACAGCTGGCTCTGCCTCTAGATAGGCAGAGCCAGCTGTCACTCACGCAGCTGGGCGGATCTCGACATCGATGTTTGTGTCCTCCCGTTACCCTAAGGAGAACTATGGGGAAAAGCCCTGACCCCATAGTTCTCCTTTAACCAGGGTTGCAGCAGCAGCTAGAGACTCCACTTGCATTCCAACTTCTTAATACACATGTGCAGCATCTATAAAAATGTCACTTTTCTGAAACTGCCATGTTATGTGATCAGCTCTGTAGGGTTCCTAGCAGAAAGAGCTTCAATAATTCCATTTTACAAATGAATGTGGTATCAGGGTGAGTGGGTAGGTGCATGGCTAAAGTGAAGAAACTTACCTCTCAGATAACCTGCATCATGTACAAGGCACTTTGGTTCCGGGTCATTTTTTAAGAAGATCTTTTCTTGGAATTTTGGTCCTCTTCAAAGTGACGCTAAACTCAGAAGTTAAATCTTAAAAATGCATTCAAGGACCTTAACTATTAGTAAAAATGTATCTTATTTATGTATTACTTAGCTGTAGATCCTCAAATCATCTCTGAATTGGTGCTGCAAGAATAGGTCGTTGTTGGATCTTTTGTGTCGCCCAATGAAATTGTTTCTCATGTTAAAGCGACAATTTAGGAGTTAAATCTTAAAAATACATTCAAGTACCTTAACTATCGCTCGGCTGCAGAACGTCAAACCATCTCTGGATTGGTGCTGACACTGTCCTTCCTTCTGGAGGGTGGCTACTTTTGTTCCCCATGGTCTCTGTGTGTTGTAAAGTGGCCACCGCTCCAAGCTCACTCCTGTGATGGACTACAATCTCACTTTTAGTTTCCTAATTTGTATGGAGATTATAAACTATCACAGGAGTGAGCTTGGAGCAGAGGTTACTTTACAACACACACAGGGACAATGGGGAACAAAAGTAGCCACCCTCCAGAAGGAAAGGCAGTGACAGCACCAATCCAGAGATGATTTGACGTTCTGCAGCCGAGCGATAGTTAAGGTACTTGAATGTATTTTTAAGATTTAACTCCTAAATTAAGTGTCACTTTAACATGAGAAACAATTTCATTGGGCGACACAAAAGATCCAACAGCGACCTATTTTTTGCTGCTTACTGTGGGAGCCACAAGTTCAAACCCCAGCTCAATGTACTATTCTACACATTGTACAAAAAGACATTCCCAAACGGGAGATTATGTCCATGCTGAAGCTGTCTGTTGTTGCAAATGTGTGCTCATCATCTGCTCATCAGTGTGTACGACATTAAAATCGTGTAGCATATACAGCCACAGTGTGCTCCATTGTTTTCTCTTTTCTGTTAAAATGCGTACATATATGCATACACAAAATACATGCTGACATTATTGGATATGTTTCTCAATGTTAGTTGTTTTGTTACCAATAAAGAATTAAAAACATAAAATCATTATTTTTTATAAAAATTACACTTTCACAATATGTAGACATTTAAAAAGAAACAAAAATGTCAACTTCCAAAAAGTAAATAATAAATTATAATACATTAAAAATGAAGTGCACAAAGAACAGTAACAAATAACATCCAAGTAACATTTTTCTACAGTTTGAACAGCTCTAAATGTATGAAAGGTTTATTCTGATTGGTTACTCGGTTTGTTTGATTTTCCAAGAGCCAATGCGCTCAAATCGACAATCATTTTTGGGGCAGTGAAGAGGGAAAATACCGTAATTTTGTTTCTCGTGCGAACGAAATACTAACAGTAAATGTGGTTTTCATTTGAGAAACTCCATTCGTTTCCAAAATTGAATGTTAAAAGCCAACGAAGTTTTGAATGCTATTCTACAAGTCGCTGATGGCATGAACGCTCATACGAAAATCTACCAGTGTATGGCCAGATTTAGCAAAGAAGCAAAGCGCAGTAATCCTAAAAGCAAGTCAGCAAGTCTCATACCATATAGGTGCGAAAATATTTTACTGTTCAACAGACAGTAGCACGCGGGCAAGACCAGGAATGTTGCAATCATAAAATCTGCATGCAAATAGATTGTTTTACCTCACAATGGAGTGCTTTGCATTGTGTTGCCTAAGGAAAGCACGTTGGTCATTATTTTATGCAACAGCCTGACATGAAATATATTTGCAAACAGACGGAGAAAATACATGGGTTTCATTTCCAAACAGCATTACCAAGGTGATGGTTACATAGGATGCCTCTGCCGTGTTTATTAGCTAAAAAAAAACAGAACCTTTACAAAAGCAAAGGAATGAAAGATAATCAAAATTAAAAAAATTAAATTAAAAAAGGAGAAGAAGAAGAAGATCAACACTCTGAGCTGTTCTATAAAAGGCAAAATATTATATATAAAGCCAACATATTAAATAAATTTAAAAAAATATTTGTTATATATAAAGGGTAAAGTATTATTAAATAAAAAAAAAGCTCAGCTGTCCTCTTCCTCATGTATCCACCTTATGTCCATAATATTATCTGTCTTTAGCGTTCATGTAAAGGAGATGAAACAATGGGACCCCTTCCCCCACCCAAAAAAAAGCAATGTTCTCCAATGTTTAATTAGAATTAAGCCACACTGCTGGCAAGGGACTGCACGACAATGTAGTCCCAAGGCACATAATTTAAAGAGGAAAAAAAAAAATGACACCATACATACAGATGCAGACCATGCTTTTCAATATTATAAAAAATATACATAGT
>NW_017307583.1:332375-336441 GCF_000935625.1 Nanorana parkeri | reverse complement strand
CCCCCAAACCCCCCCCCCCCCCCTTCCTTCCTTCCTTCCTTCCTTCCTTCATAATAAAATAGAAGGAAAACCTAAAATAAGTGGCTAAGTTGGAGGGCTCGCCATCCCATATAAATAGAAGCACACGCCGAGCTCAGGAGCAGCTGTCAGAGTCACAAAACAGTTAAGCTGGATACATTCAGCTAGCGGCTGTGGCTGAGCACATTTCAAAATCTGCAGAGAGCATATTCAGACACCTCCCTGACATTATATTGGGTGGGGTCAGAATATTTGTAGATCCGGGGCATGGGTCACATCTGACAAGCCAGGGATAAGACAAGACAAAAAAAAAATACAAGTCACGAGAGAGAGGTTACCAGGACGTGTATTTAGGATCCTCCTAATCCTGCACTGTGCAAATGAATGCAGACCAGGCACACTAGGGGGATTATTCTTAGCAGATGGACACAGATGAATCTATATGGGACCGAGCTCAAACAGCACGTAGCATAGAAACAAACAAAACACATTGGGGAAAGGTGCCTACAGGAAGGCCAGACCTGTCAATCAAATCCAGAATTGTAACATGGTTACCCAACGGTCAGAGTATTATTTAGATCAACCACTTTTCACTCACGGCACGCTTTAAAAAGTATGCAAAATCCTGAGGCACCCAGGCTAAAATGTAAAGTGGGAACCCACACAAAAAGTGGGGATGATCCTTTTGCACCAAAGTCTTCGCGTCAAATCAGGAGCCCCCATTCACAACAATCAAAATTCTCCCCTTCCCATCAGAGTCCTCCTTTACAGTAGCCCCCCTTCCCATCAGAGTCCCCCTTCACAGTAGTCCCCCTTCCCTTTTATATCAGAGCCCTCTTTCATATTGGAATTCCCTCTTTTGCATCCGAGTCCCTCTTCACATCCTACCAACAGAAAATGTTGAGGGACCCCCATCTAAAAAATGTAAAGTGGGACCTCATGCAAAAACAAATAATTGGGGATTCTTACTTTGCATCAAAGTTCTTCCTTCAAATCAGGAGCCCCCATTCATATCAGATCCCCTATTTCACATACTTTACATCAGAATTCTCCCACTACACATCAGAATTCTACCCACAGAAAATGTTGAGGCACCCCGGTCTAAATGTAAAGGGAAACCCCACACAAAAAGTGTGCATCTCCCTTTGCACCAAAGTTCTCCCTTTACTTCAGAACTATCAGATGCAGCTTACCACCAAAGTTGGGGATTGAAGCCGATTCCAAACAGTTTACAGCCCATATGCAATGGTACCGTATACTCCATCTGTGAAGCATGGCGGGTCATGTACAACAGTCATAGAATGGCCAACCTCATCCTTCTGATAGAACTGGATTAAAATGTACCCTCTAAGCACTCGTGAGTAACCTGCCATCAGATACAATATCGGCCAAGCACAAAACTGTCATTTTTAGCACCCAAAAGTCACCTAAAAAATCCTAGATTTCTGTGCATATAGGAAAGACATACCTGGATGCACTACATCCACCATTAGGAAAGACATACCTGGATGCACTACATCCGCCATTAGGAAAGACATATCTGGATACACTACATCCACCATTAGGAAAGACATATCTGGATGCACTACATCCGCCATTAGGAAAGACATACCTGGATGCACTACATCCACCATTAGGAAAGACATATCTGGATACACTACATCTGCCAGTAATGATGGATAGATAGGATAGATAGATAGATAGATAGATACTCCGTTCAATCCTGTAGCCAAACTGAAGTTTAAGTAGCCATGAACTACACCTTCAAAGTACAATAGGGAAGACTGGGAAAAGTTAGATGCCAGGCGTATAATATATATATATACACCAGGTGCATGGATCACACTTTGCATTAACACGTCTGCCATTTTGATGTAACGGACTTTAACTGTCAAACAGTTGCAGCATCTCCCCCCCATCCTCCTCTCTCTCCTTCCTATTAACTGGAACAGATCCAATACAAGGAACAATACAATTTTACTAATCTGCATTGTGCTGTGTGTGACAATGCATGGTGATCGTGAACCTATGAGAAGGAAGGAAGTGCGTTGCCAACCCGACTCCTGGGGTTTGTTCATTCCAAGGTGTAAAATCATGCAGACATAGCTCCCCCATAAACATTCACACTTATGTAAACAAAGCCACCCAGAACGGCCAGGTCCAGTGCAGGGCTCAGCTGATATTATGAATGTAACAAGGGATCAGGTACAGGAGGGGAAGGAAGGGATCAGGTACAGGAGGGGAAGGAAGGGATCAGGTACAGGAGGGGAAGGAAGGGATCAGGTACGACTTGGTGTTATAGAACTTGCAGAGAGAAGTTGCAGCAGTGGGGATCAGCACGAGGAGCGGAAGTTTAAATCCCCCCTCGCTCAGTAGCGGAGTGACAGCAGCCGGGCTCCCCGGGAGATGTTGATGAGCCAGGAGATAACGTGCTGGCTGTCAGTGCAGGGAACATGGAGGCTGTGACAGCGGCAGCCCGGGCCAGTGACACATCCCGGATGAAGAGGGCTCCGCTGTTTGTTTTGCTTCCCTGTTGTTGCTTGTCAGCCGCTCCTCCCCCCTCTGACATCCCGCACAGGCACACTGCACAGATCCCTCACCTACACAGTGG
Organism: Nanorana parkeri; assembly: GCF_000935625.1. Taxonomy (NCBI): domain Eukaryota; kingdom Metazoa; phylum Chordata; class Amphibia; order Anura; family Dicroglossidae; genus Nanorana; species Nanorana parkeri. The sequence goes on along the minus strand of NW_017307583.1, from coordinate 333,812 downwards.
ATGAGCCGGTGCCGCCACGAGTCGAGCTCCCGCCGGAATCCCTTCCTCTCCGCCGTGCACCGAGGGCTCCGGCACTGGGCAGCCATACTGTCGGTTCCCTTTTTCCATCTGCGTCTGACGTCACCGCTCGTCACTTACAACTCACTCACACACATACAGGCACAGGGAGGGGCGGGGTTTACGGCGCTGATTGACACGCTCTCTAACTGACGGGGTGCTGAAGGGTGGGCGGGGTCACGGATGATTGGCAGCTGGAGCTGTCAAGCAGCGTTGAAGGGGGGAGGGGGCGTGTCCGAATGGAGCTCATAGTTATTGTCACAGTTCGGAGAAGTGTGCCGCGATGGTCTCTGACATGGAGAGGTGGCGGCGGCTCCTCGTTCTGCATGACATTAGTTTCGGTAATGACATGAGCCAGGATGACGGTGCTGCTGCCAAGGCAGCAGGAAAGTCTCCGCTGCAGTTACTCCCACAGGGATAAAGTGAAACTAGTTTCAGAGAGGTGCACAGGAGAGGGATTTCTGGCTCACAGTCTTAGGACTTCCATAGTGTCAAACAAAATAAAGATGAACTTTATCCCTCTTCTTCCCTGAATTTTTTTAACCCTGCTTTTGTGCTGCGTTGTCCTCACATATGAACCTGCCCAACAAATCAAGCTTAGGCTCTCTGCGACCCATTGTTCAGGTGTCACAGCCCAGGCCGACATCTTGGTGCTCCTCTGGAGCTGGCTGTCTCTTCCAGGCTCAGGCAGCCAGCTCCTGATGAAGCCCACTGGTTGCTCTATGCCCCAGATCCCGGACCCGCTTGGGGTATGTGGGTGCTCAGGAGGCTACGGGAGCTGGACAGGTAATTCTCACCTAGAAGAGAATACATTAAAAAGTACACAAACTGGGGGGGGAGTTAGGGTGGCATTTATTAGAGAGGAATGTTAAAGTGAAGCTCCACTGTAATCAAGAAGTCTCGTCATAAATATTTTCCCTCATTCTGTCCACCAGAGACAAAGTGCAAGAAACACTTTGTCCTCTTTTAATACGCGCTGTGGATCCAGAGCTATTCTCCTTCTCCTCTTTCTCCTAAATCTTCTCCTTCCCCTCCTCCTTTTGCTCTTCTCTTTCTCATGCTCCTTTTCCTGCTCCCCCTCCTCCTGCTCCCCCTTCTCCTCCTCCTTCTCCTCTTCCCTTTCTTTCTGCTCCTTCTCCTGCCCCTCTTCCTTCCTCTCCTGCTGCTCCTCATTTTCCTTCTCCTGCTCCTCTTCCTCCTCCTGCTTCTCTTTCTCCATCTCCTGCTTCTTCTCCTCCTCCTTCTGGTTTGGGTGATATTTTGAGATGAGGTCGGTGATCTAGCGAGAGTCAGAGTTGTGGATGGCTTTGTATGTATTTTGAGTTTTGTATGTTGGTGCGGGAAGCCAGTGGAGGGATTGTCAGGGAGGGGTTGCAGACA
>NW_017307583.1:326458-332322 GCF_000935625.1 Nanorana parkeri | reverse complement strand
TTGAGTTGCAGTGCATTGCAGCATTCCCCAAATCTTCTCTGCTCCTCAATTTAAACAATACAGTTCACACAGCACATCAGCTATGCCCGCTCCTTGCCTCTGTCATCTCTCCCACGTTTCTCCATTCATCCTTCTGCCTATTTTCACTATCAGAGCGGCTGCCTGGAGAAGATCAACAGGCATGCTCAGAGCAGAGGGGGCATAAGCAAGTGAGCTCTGCTATGTGAATCGTGCTACTGGTGATAACATAATCAATGGTGATGCAGGGGGAGGGGCGTTTGAACGCTCTCCTCCATTTCATGGCAGAACACATTTAGAGGTCTCTTGGTAGTGTAGCGCCCTCTAGAACAGGGGTAGCCAAACTCTGGCCCTCCAGCTGTGGTGAAACTACAAATCCCATGATGCATCTCTCTCCGGGAGTCATGTCTGTGGCTGTAAGAATCTTGCAAAGCCTCATGGGATTTGTAGTTCCACCACAGCTGGAGGGCCGGAGTTTGGTTACCCCTGCTCTAGAATGTCACTACTAAATCTAGAGAATGTCTGTACTGTAACCAGTCTAGATACTGATTATTGAGAGCTCTGCATTCCATAGGTGTCCCTGAGTCTTCTGGATTGATTGCTCCTCCTGTTGCTGAGGAAAAGGGAGCCATGGTATACAGTGAGGTGAGGTTCCATCCTCAGACTATGACCATGCACCTGACCCTGACCAATCCCTGAGTAGGATGACTCATTGGTATGGCTGAGGGCACTTTAGGAACTTTGCTTGGGCCCCATACACGTGGCAGGTGTTGGATGCCTTGTTCTAAGAGGATACTACTACTAATCTGGAGTGCTCCTTGGCAGTTGCAGATGCTGAGGGCACAGAGATTCCAGATATTGAAGAGGAAAAGACCTGATGGAAGCTGGGCCGGAGAAAGAGTCTTCTTGTTGAGGGGTACCGCAGAGGAGCTGGTGAGAGAGTACGTCTGGGACCCACAAGGGAGATCCCTCACCCTATTCCAGGTAACTGTTCTAGAAGAAGCCAGCGGTTCTTACCTGAGTCCAGAGATAGCTACCCTTCTCCTATAAGTTACTGGACCATCCTGGCTGTTCGCAGTGTTCTAGAAGAAACCATTGGTCACTCTGACCGGATCCCATTGCTATGGGCCTTAGCGGTTGCTAGGGGAGAAAGCAGTCCTTTGAAGAATCCGCCAGGGCATCCTACAGACCCCAAATCCTCTCTCCTGTTGACCTTTGCAAATAAATCTACAAAAAGACCCTAAGACTTGAGTCCATTTTGTCCGTGAGTGTCGGTGTGCTGTTGCTGAACAAAGGGGACCGGTGGCTGGAACAAACAGGTAAGAGAACCTCAATTCATACACAGCGGCTCCTTCGGGGGTGAGCGCTACAGTAGCATAGGGCAGTATGATATTCAACATCGTAGGTACAGCACATATATAGGAAACAGCAATGGTAGTGCCCAACATGCACGGTCACTGAACAGGGGGAGGTAATTTTGAGTTGCAGTGCATTGCAGCATTCCCCAAATCTTCTCTGCTCCTCAATTTAAACAATACAGTTCACACAGCACATCAGCTATGCCCGCTCCTTGCCTCTGTCATCTCTCCCACGTTTCTCCATTCATCCTTCTGCCTATTTTCACTATCAGAGCGGCTGCCTGGAGAAGATCAACAGGCATGCTCAGAGCAGAGGGGGCATAAGCAAGTGAGCTCTGCTATGTGAATCGTGCTACTGGTGATAACATAATCAATGGTGATGCAGGGGGAGGGGCGTTTGAACGCTCTCCTCCATTTCATGGCAGAACACATTTAGAGGTCTCTTGGTAGTGTAGCGCCCTCTAGAACAGGGGTAGCCAAACTCTGGCCCTCCAGCTGTGGTGAAACTACAAATCCCATGATGCATCTCTCTCCGGGAGTCATGTCTGTGGCTGTAAGAATCTTGCAAAGCCTCATGGGATTTGTAGTTCCACCACAGCTGGAGGGCCGGAGTTTGGTTACCCCTGCTCTAGAATGTCACTACTAAATCTAGAGAATGTCTGTACTGTAACCAGTCTAGATACTGATTATTGAGAGCTCTGCATTCCATAGGTGTCCCTGAGTCTTCTGGATTGATTGCTCCTCCTGTTGCTGAGGAAAAGGGAGCCATGGTATACAGTGAGGTGAGGTTCCATCCTCAGACTATGACCATGCACCTGACCCTGACCAATCCCTGAGTAGGATGACTCATTGGTATGGCTGAGGGCACTTTAGGAACTTTGCTTGGGCCCCATACACGTGGCAGGTGTTGGATGCCTTGTTCTAAGAGGATACTACTACTAATCTGGAGTGCTCCTTGGCAGTTGCAGATGCTGAGGGCACAGAGATTCCAGATATTGAAGAGGAAAAGACCTGATGGAAGCTGGGCCGGAGAAAGAGTCTTCTTGTTGAGGGGTACCGCAGAGGAGCTGGTGAGAGAGTACGTCTGGGACCCACAAGGGAGATCCCTCACCCTATTCCAGGTAACTGTTCTAGAAGAAGCCAGCGGTTCTTACCTGAGTCCAGAGATAGCTACCCTTCTCCTATAAGTTACTGGACCATCCTGGCTGTTCGCAGTGTTCTAGAAGAAACCATTGGTCACTCTGACCGGATCCCATTGCTATGGGCCTTAGCGGTTGCTAGGGGAGAAAGCAGTCCTTTGAAGAATCCGCCAGGGCATCCTACAGACCCCAAATCCTCTCTCCTGTTGACCTTTGCAAATAAATCTACAAAAAGACCCTAAGACTTGAGTCCATTTTGTCCGTGAGTGTCGGTGTGCTGTTGCTGAACAAAGGGGACCGGTGGCTGGAACAAACAGGTAAGAGAACCTCAATTCATACACAGCGGCTCCTTCGGGGGTGAGCGCTACAGTAGCATAGGGCAGTATGATATTCAACATCGTAGGTACAGCACATATATAGGAAACAGCAATGGTAGTGCCCAACATGCACGGTCACTGAACAGGGGGAGGTAATAACTGAGCTCTGCCTGAACTTCACAATAGGAGTGCCCACAAATCCAGACATCCCAACCTGCAAAACCTTATTTCAGGGAGGTTCCCGTCTCATTTCAGGGAGGTGCCCTTTCTGTTTTTTGGGTTGTTTTTTTACAGCGGCCGTCGTCAGAATATAAAAGAAATAATAATGATAATATATATATACATACACACACACACACACATACATACATACATACACACACACAGAGTAAAATAAAATCCATATACCAATAATACAATAATATTATATATTTATTTATATATACATCAGATTTGTGAATTGATATTCAAGTATCTGTCAGTGTAATGGTCACAATTTATTAGACAGCCCAAGACCTTTTTAAAAAAACACTGAGGAGTAAAGTCCCTGATACACAGTTGACTAGTTGCTATGGGCAGCAAATGAAATAATTGTTCTCTATAACTAGACAAACAGGACATATCATTAATTCTATATTATCCACAAAGGGTTAACAGCACTCTCTCAACCCTGCAGCAGTGCCTGTACCTGCTCTCAATAGTAGTCTATGTCCGCCCTCTCTGTGCAGCAAGTAGCTTCTTCCTTCTGAGAGCCAAGCCTCGTTCTGAGGCTACTCTAGAGATCACATGACCTTCCTCCAGGAGGCAAGCCTCACTCTGAAACTTTACCCACTGATATCTTACCGGAAAGGTTTACTCAGAGTAAACCTTTCAGGGAGAAAATGCCTCTCTCGCGGACATCAGGGAGCTGCTGTCCAAAAGAGGGAGACTCCCTGAACATCAGGGAGACTTGAGATCCCTGCAAATCGGGCTTCTGGCAGGGAAGGGGCTGACAGGCAGCAATTGGAGAAGTAAAGAAGAGATTTTCTAAACAATCATTCAGTATTTTTTTTAAACTCAAAGACAGGTATTTCTATACTCCCAGGGGGTGGCCACCACTTCATCTTTTCTTTGTCCACACACCCCTGATTGGACCTGAGAAGTCTGCTGACAGCAGTAGTCTCCTCCTAAAGATAGCCAACAATCAGGCATGGGCCTCTAGATCAGGGATGAGGTTTGGGTTGGTCGCTACCATGGGTTCACACAGTTTGCAAACCTTGGCCAGAAAGTTTACAGATTCACCACCAGAAATAAAGAGCAACCTATAATGTAGTGTTTAGCCTTGACCCTGGTGAACTGACTCACAAGAGCCGATCATTTGGAGGAGTGTATCACCCAGCCCACTTTCTATAAATGGGTGTGAACTGATACTGTTAGGGAGAGCTGACAATTCCGTGTAGACAGAAATACAATTGTTATTTATTTGTTTCATTTTTGGCATCCCCATGGCAGTGCCCGGCTTTCCAGGCTGTTTGTTTGACAATACCCTTGTGTCTTTTTTCATGAAAAAAAATAAAATAAGACAGTGTCTTATTTTCGGGGGAAACACGGTAGCTTGTCTATTAGCCCTACGAATGGGCAGAATTGAACAACAAGATTCACCCTCCATAGACATCAGTTGGGTTCACCAGAAGGCTTGAGAACTTCAAGCAAAATTCACAAAACTGTTCTTGAACCAAACCCAGGCAGACTAGTTTATCTCTACTCTATATGTTCCAGCATGTTCTAGAGACACCCAGTATACATTAAAAAAATGAATAGATAAAACAGAACCTAAGGCCCCTTTCACATGTGCGTTGTCAGTTCCGATCAGCAGAGAAATTGTGCACAGATCCCCTGTTGATCGTAGAAGTAGGGAATGGATGTCACCCTTTTGACAGAATTTACTGGCAGGGTCGTATTTACCGAGAGGAAAATAAGGAGTTTTCCTGTGGCGGCACTTTCCTTGGGGGCAGCCCTAGGCAAATGCCTTGTACTGCGAAAGTCTGTCTCACAGCGTGTTTGTAAAAGCTCCGTGTCACGCACGGTGCCTGCTTGTGAAGGAGAGGGGTGGGCGGGAGCGCGAGAGCCGGGCACAGAAGATGGGAGAGGTGAGCCCAGCAGTGAAGAGCAGGCAGCTGGCCGCAGAAGCGATCATGCTGCAGTGAGCGAAGAGCGGCTCTGTGATCGGAGGAAGTGACGCGGTGATGGGAGGAGGCGGCAGGCGTTCTAGTCAGCGGCGGGAGTTCTAGTCAGCAGCGGCACTCTGTGACAGATGGCTGCTCCGCTCTGCACACAGGGAAACTTGAAAGGGAGCGCAGTACAGAGGGGTCACCTGTGAGGTAAGTGGATCGATGGGGGGTGAGCACAGTACTGAGTTTGCTCCATGTGTGAATTACATGGAGTGGGTTCAGGCAGAGCAGTGTGCAATGTTGTATGGGAAATGTGACATGGCCTCTTCCTGTTTAGAGAAAGATGGAGGCAGACAGTGATGGTCAGTATGTGGATACTTTTCCCCCTCAGGGCTTGTTCACACCAATTGCATTGCGTTCTAGAGCGGGAGCTGCTGGAATGCACCGCAATCGCTCACAAACTTCCCCCTTGCGTTCTGCTGGCGGATCGGGGAGGGGGGAATCCAGCCCCTCCCCTGTCACGGCAGAGAGCCGTGACAGGATCGAGAGGTGAGCGAACGCCGGTATGTGTTCGCTCACCTCCCGATCTACTGAGCCGACCTGTGACAGTCTCATTGTCACAGGTCGGCTAGAACTATGAGGTGAGTGAAAAACACTCACCTCATAGTTCTCCTTTAAACTGACCATATACTGCATGTTACCTAATATTCAATTTCTATACAATTTTCTATAAATTTAGCAAAACATTCTGTGAGGGGATGTCTAAACAATCCATTTAATATGCATATGAGAAGTGAGGCCCCTGGCAAAATAAATTCATTGGCAGGGATCCCAACCTGAAAGAAGCACTTTCAGGGAGGTGTCCCTCTCATTTCCGGGAGG
>NW_017307583.1:325873-326297 GCF_000935625.1 Nanorana parkeri | reverse complement strand
AAAAAAAAGGCATACGATTGCATAGCTAGATTCCTATTGGCTATTGCACTTTGCAATAGCCAATAGGAAACTAGGTAATGCACCTGCCCACTGCTGCTTTCATTCAGCAGAAGAGGACCTGATAGAAAAATTCAGGTCCCCCTCTGCTGATTGACAGCAGCAGTGGGCGGGTGCATTAGCTAGTTTGCTATTGGCTATTGCAAAGTGCAATAGCCAATAGGAATCTAGCTATGCAATCGTATGCCTTTTTTTTTCTTTTCTGACTGACGGTCGGGCCGCGGCTCCCGATGTCAGAAAAGAAAAAAAAAAACGATCGCAGGGAAAGGTTTAATCTGCTTGATAGAGCAGATTAAACCTTTCCGGGAGAAAATGTTTCTCTCCCGGGCGGCCGGGAGCCGCTATCTAATAGCGGGAGACTCCCGGA
>NW_017307583.1:325323-325781 GCF_000935625.1 Nanorana parkeri | reverse complement strand
CCTCCCGATCTACTGAGCCGACCTGTGACAGTCTCATTGTCACAGGTCGGCTAGAACTATGAGGTGAGTGAAAAACACTCACCTCATAGTTCTCCTTTAAACTGACCATATACTGCATGTTACCTAATATTCAATTTCTATACAATTTTCTATAAATTTAGCAAAACATTCTGTGAGGGGATGTCTAAACAATCCATTTAATATGCATATGAGAAGTGAGGCCCCTGGCAAAATAAATTCATTGGCAGGGATCCCAACCTGAAAGAAGCACTTTCAGGGAGGTGTCCCTCTCATTTCCGGGAGGTGCTCCCCCCCCCCCATCCACGGGGGAGGGGTTAGGGGGGCGGGGAGAGAGCACCCCCCTGAAATGATGGCAGATAGCACAGGAAGCAATAGCTTCTTTGCTATCTGTAGGCTTTCTTTTTTTTTTTTTTGTATTCTGACAGTTGCAGTCGTCA
>NW_017307583.1:312604-325096 GCF_000935625.1 Nanorana parkeri | reverse complement strand
CGGCTCCCGATGTCAGAAAAGAAAAAAAAAAACGATCGCAGGGAAAGGTTTAATCTGCTTGATAGAGCAGATTAAACCTTTCCGGGAGAAAATGTTTCTCTCCCGGGCGGCCGGGAGCCGCTATCTAATAGCGGGAGACTCCCGGAGCTTCCGGGAGAGTTGAGATGTCTGCATTGGTAGATGTAACAATATTGTACAATCAGATTGTATGACCATCTCTACTGACAGTTACTGTAAATTATTGCATAATTTACCCCTTAAAACCATGTTACCTTCTACTATGGAAACCGGCGCTGTGATTTCTATTGTCTTGGCAAATGTTTTCTTTATAAAGTATTTTTTATTTTGTTTGTAAAACAAAGTTTTTAAAACTATTGCAATGTTCTAAAGAATCTTTTAGGGCCTGTTGACAATGTGCTGTGCAGTGGGCTTGTGCTAGGAGTTTGAGAACCAGCAGTGCCTAACGAAACTATCTGTTAGAAGGACTGCTTAATAGGGTAGCCGATGAGGCCTTTCAATCTATAAATCTCAATCACTTGGACTATGAAAAGGTACATGAAACAATAATCTCATACTGTGCAGTGATACCAAAGCCCTACGATGACCAATTCAGAGATGTGCAATACAATGAGAAAGGGTCATTCAAAATGTATGCCCACAGGATGACCTTGGCCTGTTGGTTTGAGAGCAGTCTTTCACCGTCTTTTGCAGTGAAAAAGACTGCAAAAGACGGTGTTCCTGAAAGAACAGTTTTGTATTGAATGCCCCGCAGAGATACATGAGTGGGTTAAAGAAAGGGAGACAGCCAGAGCTGAACAGCAGCTCGTTTAGCAGACATGTTTTTGTCTACTAAGCCTCAATTAAAAACTTATGGACAATTCTCCTTAGAAAGTAATGCCCTCTGTTCCTATTATTTTACAACAGGAAATGGAAATGTTGTTCAGTCCCAGGATCGAGATCCCTATGTAGTCCTCATGTCCAGAAGAAGACCCTAAAGTGTAACACTGAACAAAATCAAAACTAACATATATGATGCAGTCTATCATTAAAGCAGACCTTTACCCATATCTTTAAAATAACAACAAACACAACTTTAGAAATATTTAGTAATGACAATCTACAAACACATATGAATAATGATAATGATGATGAAATATGATAATTGAAGGATTTGTATTGTTCGCATACCTTATTTCTCTTTTCTTCCCCAGTCTTCTGGCAGTGGCCATGTTTACTAAAGGCAGAATACTAGCTCTCCTATTACTTCCTGGATTTCTGGAACACGTGACTAGGACATGTGACCATGCACATCATCTCAGGGGAGGAAAAGGCCTTCCCTGAGATCTCATGAGATTTCCAAGCAATGCTGATGACAAGCAGGGGCGGATCCAGAATCTAGTCTCGGGAGGGGCACTGCCAGAAAATAAGGGGTTGCTTACATAACAGAGTATTGCACTAATACCTTACGTTGCAGTTGTTTGTTATGTATAACAGCAATTGTGCATTTTTTTACACATGCTACCACTTTTGTGTGCAGTATTGGAATCTCTGCCAAACAACATTTGGAACATTACTGTTATTAAAATGGGTCTGTCATCTACACTGCACATTACTGTGTTTTATTGCTGTGGAGATTTGTGACGCAATGCTAGGGGCGACCGATGTGACCCTGGCAGTTCTGCCACTGTATAGAGGACTACAAATCCCAGAAATACATTATACAGCAATGCAGAATACCACCAGCTATAAAGGACTAAAAATCCTAGCAATACATTATGCAGCAATACAGAATGCGCTGGCTATAGAGGACTACAAATCCCAGAAATAATTTATGCAGCAATGCAGAAAAATACCATCAGCCATAGAGGACTACAAATCCCAGCAAAACATTATACAGCAGAATCATAGCATATGAATTTGTTACATACTCTGTGCTGCGGCTCTGGGTTGCGTGTCTGATGTCTCAGGCGGAGGGGTGTGGTGGAGGGTCTCAGGAGGTTGCGGAGGGTCTCAGGAGGTTGCGGAGGGTCTCAGAAGGTGTGCTGAATGTCTCAGGAGGGGTTTGGAGGGTCTCCAGAAGGATTGCAGAGAGTCCCCAGAGGAGGAGATGTGGGGGCAGCAGAAGCGCTTCCCAAGAAGGCTGCCGAAAGGTCCCCAGCAAGAGTGGGACCTAACGCAGCCGTATCAATGTAAAAATTTAAAGCGTCGGTATTAGTTTTTTTGCATAGGGGCATTTTTACGAGTACTCATACTCGTAAACATGCCCAGTATTGGCACCAATAACAATACTCAGATCAGTGCACCCCCAGCTGAAATTGCCCCGTTGCCCCCCTCCCCCCTGGATCCGCCACTGATGACAAGGCAGTCCCAGTGTGCGTTGCTTAGCCAAACTGAAGTCATTTTGCCCTTTCAAAGCAGGAAGTGAATGCTCTGCAAGTGTAAGTATTTCAAAATCAGAGCATTTTACAACATCATACATAGAGGAATGCATTGGCAGAATTTGATTTTTGAATTTTTGAACTCAAGGACATCTTTTCTTGTCACTCTCCGGTGCAGAACACCGGAGAGAAGCTGATGAAGCAGATCTCTGCTTCATCAGCTTCTGTGGGGGTCCCTAGGTGACATCAGAGGTCTTGGAGACCCCTGATGTCTCCATAAAGAGGACCTGTTTGGTGAATTGGCTATTACATAGGGGATTCCTTAGTCCCCTATGTTATAGCAATAAAGTTAAGTCTAAAAAAAAAGTTTTTACAAAAATTATGCGTCGGGTGCGTCTATGTACAAAAACGACGATTGCGCCCATTACGCCGCACATGTTACATATCGCCGCGAACGTCGCAGTGAGAACAATAAGTCTAGGGCCATCAATCACTGATGACACTAAACTGATGAGCGGTAAATACGTTTAAAGCGTCGTAATACGTTTAAAGCGTCGCCTATGGCCAATTTTGGTTTGCGGTCGTTTTCTGCGATTTTGCGGGCACGCGCAATTTTAAAGGTTGACATGTTTAGTGTCTATTTACCTGACGTGACCCCGTCTTTTATATTATACCAAAAAATTGGGGTGAAAATAAATGCTTCATAACATTTTATAGGGAAACATGATTTTTTTTTCAAAATTTAGGGTACTTTTTTTGTTATATAGTAAAAAATAATTTAGTGGTGATTAAATACCACTAAAAGAAAGCTCTATCTGTCCCCAAAAAATGGTATGAAATTCATAGGGTTTCCACGTCTTCCCCATTATTTGACGCTATATCGTCCCTTATATGCACATTAAATATTTTACCACACGCTACCACAATGCATGAATTTAAATCTGCCCTCAGATCATACACCAAATGCAGTGTACCTTTTATAGCCTTAGGCATCCTACCCATAAGCAGGGGTATGGCTGAGTGCACCCACATGTCTACGTTCTGACTACTCCAGCTCCCTATTTGTGAAACTCACTTGTTGCCCATTGTAGAGTTTGTAGTCTTGCGGGTGCAACTCTTCTTAGAATTTAGGACTGACTTCAGTTTCTTATCTTGCTTGTCTTTACTTTGCTAGTATTCCACCTATCCTGACCTCAGCTGTATTTCTTGGCTTCATGCTTGTCATTTGTTTTGGTTTTTGACATTTGGCTCTAGTTACCCCTGGCAATGACCTTTAGCAACTCCTTCTCACTATGCTTCTGTGTCATTCTTTGACACTGACTCCATATGACTGGATGTGACCTTTAGTTCATCTAATGATTGTCTACTCACCTCGCCTGCTCCACATTTCCTAATTTACCTTGAGAGCTTAAAGTTGGCCATAAACTGTATGAATTTTTGCTGGTTCTTTTTGAACCAGACCAAATTTGTACAGAGGGTGGCCCTGTAAGCACCCTACCTTTTCATCAGAAAATCAAAGGAGCTAGTCGGAAAATTTTTGAGTGAAAATGACAGTAATGACATCTGTCACTCTTTGGGTATTCTGATACAATAGCCCAGCTGGGGATTCCTCCATCCATGCTTTTTAGTTTAGACAGTGTGTAAACAAAAACAATATAAGGCCCCATTCACACCAGGGCGTTTGGTTGTGCGTTTTTTCCCCACAATGAAATGCGTGCAGCATAAAATCCCATGTAACGGTGGGTGGCCAGGAGTTTCTGGGAGCAGCCCAGCACCAGTGCACTTGCATAAAGGATCCTGAAAAAGTGGCTGCTATAGGTGAAGTCTGCTGCCAAAATGGTCAGCTGGTTTTAACATAGACATTTTTGCTACTTTGTAAATATATATGTATATGGGGTCAGGTATATTTGGTAATTACCTATGCATGTTCTGTTTTTTTGCTCCACTGCTACATGATTGAACTTTTACTGTTCCTTTCAAAACTATCAGTCTGCTTTTATTGTTTGAAGGAACACTACAGCCTATAACATGTAGTATTTTCATTCCCATGCATGATTCACTTGACTACACTTTGGTCCCATTCACATCTATCAGGTCCCTTGTGGTGAGTTAATGTGCGTTATATCCTGCGTTAACGTGCGTCGTTTTATGGCAGCCCATTTATTTGAACCACGGTGGACTAAGATATTTTTCTCAAACAATTCATCCCCACACAGCTACCTCCTCATGTATCATTTCCCCCTCCTCTTTCAGATTGTAAGCCCTCAGGGGCAGGGCCCTCCTTACCATCATGTCTTGAATTGTATTGTAATTGTAATGTCTTCCTTACATTGTAAAGCGCTGCGCAAACTGTTGGGACTATATAAATACTATGTAATAATAATATGAACATGCACCAATTTTTCCGACACGGTACACCATAGCGCATGATAGCCTGTTACCTTGCACTGAGGTGCGCTGAAACACAGATGCATTCCTTTAGTAGGATGGGGGGGATTATAAGCGAACAATACTGTAGCACACAATCACATGCAGGGAGCATTGCATGTGTTACTGCACACATGCAAAACATATAATTAAATGGCCCTAAAGATTTTTTCACACAGATCTGCTACATTTACAAAATTATGTTTATGTAAAGAACGGTGCTGGTGTTTTTGCTCTATCAATAGCTTATCAGTAGCCTTTGCCTAGCACTAACAGTACATTTTATTGTGGTGTCTATTGAGGAGATCAGAGAAAAGAGACATCCAAGGCTGTCATAAAAAAAACAACGCATGATAAACTGGCTTTTAATTTGGTAAATGTTCATTTCCACACCAATTAAATATATAATTTTTCTAAATTGGGCATTCTTATGAGAAAACTAGCATGAGATAAAATTACAAATGCACATAAAAAATGTATATACAGTGTGTATGTATATATATATATATATATATATTGTGGCATTGTGAGGCAATACCACGGTGTTAGGTGGCCTCAAAGTCACCCAGGGTTCTCAGCCAGAGGGGCTGAGTGGCTCCAGGAAGACATTACTGGTACCAGGAGAGAACTGCCTTTTCAGTTCTTTCTGGGTTTTCTGGATCAAGGTTGGGATCCTGGAGCCAGGAGATTTCTTAGAGCTCTGGGTGGGAAGAAATCTCCATTCCTGGGTCCATGCTTTGGTGGTGACCAGCACCTGATTGTGCACCTGTTTACATCCCTCATGAAGTGTGTGCTGGGATGTGTTCAGGGCCCCACCTGTGAGTCAGGAGAGCTCCACCCTGGAGTCAGTGTGGAGGCCAGGGCAGCAGGGAGCTGCGGGTTTGTGAACCATATTGAGAGGATTGGCATGTTATTGCTGTTGTCTGGAGGAACCAGACAGTGGCCCTAAAGATTGAGGCCGGAGCAGCAGTGCTGCGAGAGAGACTTGTTAAAAGACTGGGACACCTTGAGTGTACGTGACAACTCGAGGATTGGTGAGCCCCTATCTGTTATGCTACAGCAAGCTATTTATGTTGGATTTCGTGTTATCTTTCGTTTTGAAAGCAAATAAACTGCATTGTACTTGCACCTCCGGTCTTCAGTGGAGTGTCCTTGTTACAATATATATATAGATCGATATATATAGATAGATCTATATATACTAAAATAAATGATGCTGCTTAGTGAATTGATGCTAAAAGGCTGCTGATTATATCTGAACAGTCATTTAGCAGCATTACTGACTATACTGCTTGATCCACAGATAACGACAGGAAGCAGAATCTACAAATCTATTAATGAAAGGCAAGCATCAAAGATATGAAATCACAACCAAGTAAAATTGTAAAATGAAATAAAAATGACTTTCAACTAAATTTTACAGTAAAAGATTCCAAATATTGACGAGCTGAAAATACAGCGTGATTGTCTTTGAAAAGGTGTCCTCCAGTTATTTCACAGTACACATAGGCACATCTCATTTGATCCAATACAATGTACTTTACTGTCCTTATTGATCATCTGCCACAGATGGCAAAGAGAAACAATGTGATTTGGTGGAACATGCAATATCCTGTTGTTCCATGAACAGCTGAATTCAAACAAAACCAGCAGTAAAATTGAGATCTCCAAAGTCCAGTGACATAATTAAAGCTGCTTTTTGTCTCCATGTTAATTTATTCTGCTTGCACTAATGGCTTGACAAGGGATGACATTGTGATTAGAAGACACATTGAGCATCAGGAGCCTTATGGGCGTAAGGTCCAGAGAGGCCAAGGTTAAGGAGAAGAAGCTACTGTTGCGTGCTTAGAGTTCACCGCCTTAGCAGCTGAGCCATCCATTGTCTCCATTATTACAATGAATAACATGCAGACAGATCAATAGAGAACACCTAATTTCCAATGATCTGCGAAGACTAAAATTGTAGGCATAGGTTTATTTAATAGGATAAAGACCAGTGATAATATGCAAAGTGAGATGGCCCCTAACAGCCAGATTTACCTTATTGATGTTCAGTCAGTGGGAGCAAATATGAACATTAATCTAAACCCAATTACTAAAGTCTTATATGAGCTTTAACATGGTAATGTTATTTCAAAAGTTTCTTCAATCATTTTACACCTGCAGCTTTTATCGAAAGAATAACTGCAAACCTGCTATGAATGTCCATGTTCAGGCACTTCCTGTTATGGGGTGACAACTGTTTCCTAATTCTGTGCCTGTGCTGTATCTTGAGCCTCTGGTTTAGGTTACAAAATGCAGTGCCAGCATGCTTATGAAACTGTTCCATAATAATGATGCGTAGCCGAGGCTGAAGAGAGCACATGTTGTCAGGGGGGAAGAGGCTGGTCAAGATCAGCAGCACTAAGATGCAAAAAAAATGGCAATTGTCTATGGCAGCCTTTGTTAACCAGGGTGCCATGACACCCTCCTTTAAAATGGTTGCCCAGCATCATGCCTTTCCATCGTGAAGGGGACTTATAGTGTAAAGAAGGAGGATTCTGAGATAAAGGAGGGGGCTCTGATGTGAAAGGAGGGGACTCTGATGTGAAAGGAGGGGGGTCTGAGATGAAGGAGGGGACTCTGATCTGAAAGGAGGAAACACTGACATGAAGGGAAGCTGCTGTTGTAAAGGAGCGGCACGCTGATGTGACGGGGGAAGCCTTTGTGTTTTTGCATGGGTACCTCCTTAAAATTCCTAGCATACCTCTATCTCGGATAAGGGTCTGGTATGGATTTTGGAGGGACCACACGTTGTTTTTTATATTTATGTTTTGTACATTTTAGACTGGGGTGGATCAAGATTTTGCATGCTTTTAAACAGTGTCATGACTGGAAAAAGGTTGAGAAACACTGGTCTAGGGCACACCTTGCGTAAACAGAACTATGGCCCAAATTTTTTTTGCCATAGTTCTCTTAAGGGTCACAGGAGGACATATACTAATGTCCTCCTGTTACCCAAAACTCAGCATATAGCGGGCTATTGCTATATGCTGACAGCACAGAGCCGCGCTGCAGCCAGGATGGATCCCAGCAATATTGTTTGGATCCATCCCCCGCCTGATTGACAGCTGGCTCTGACTCTCTAGAGCCAGAGCCAGCTGTGCTTACCCCCTCCTTCGCCTGTCCCTCCAGTCAACGCTGGAAGAAGGGAGAAGGGAGGGGGGAATCCCTGCAGGAACTGACAGTCACTGCTCTCTGCAGGGAGATGATTGGGAACTGTGTGTTCGGCGGTATGTGATCGATCAGTTCCCGATCAATAGAGCCCACATGTGACAGTTTTAGTGTCACATGTCGGCTCTAATTATGGGGATGAGTGTATTCCCCCATAATTCTCCTTTAGAAAGCTTAACATGATCCACTCAGGGTATCTACTTTAATTCTGCTTGGTTGCTTTGGGTACTGGTGCACAGGGTGCACTACTTACATGGGGTATCCATTATTAAAGGAAAAATACCCATGTGAGGCGCCTACAATAAAATCTGCTATTTTCTGACTTGCTTTATAAAATATTTTATTATCATTACTTAGTTATTGGTTATAAATGCAACTATCTCTGGTGTATTTGATATAACATATATAAGATAAAGTACTTCAGACATACTTCCCATTCCAACTGTCCTTCATTTGAAGGGACTGTACCTCATTAGGAACCAAATCCCTCTGTCCCTTTTTCCTCCTCAGTTGTCCCTCTTTTTAGTCTCGTGCACAGATATCTGTGAAAATGTTCTATTTATCTACCAAAAGTGTAATTCTGCACTAAACCTTTATCTTATCTCTTAATTATCTTGTTTGCAATTTGGAAAACCAATATAAAGGAAAATACACGGTGGAAAATAACAATTTTGGGTTTAACCAATCATAGCATATAAAATCCTAATGGTCTGCATAATTGACAGGTGTGTGAGCCCATTGCCTAATTACATTGTGCTGGAAAGTGTCCCTCTTTCTCATGTCAGAAAGTTGATGCATGGTACAGATGATATAATACATAACATTTACCAAAAATTAGTTGAAAAATTAGGAAAAAATATCAATAAAAAGAAACAATGAGAGAAAACGCTCATCTAGGACCCCTAATGTCACCTGGGGACCCCAAAAGAAGCTGATGAAGCAGAGATCTGCTTCATCAGCTTCTTCTCTATGGCTATAGCAGCCAGATGACTGACAGGTGAATGCGGAAGTGATGTAATACACATCACTTCTGCATTCACAGCACGGAGGGAGGTCAGCAAGGAGCTGATCAACCTCCCTTCTCCTCCTGACGCCCTCCCGAGCCGGTCCTGGGCCGCAGATGGGGGTCCCGGGATTAAAGGTGCGGGGTCAGGATGGGGGGCGGCGGCACTCGAGGGAGGAGACAAAATCGCGCCATACAACTGATTGGCGGTTGTAGCGGCTGTTAACGGCTGTAAAAACGAGCGGGTCTTTCCTGCCCATTTCCTGCCTGAGTGGGGTGCGACCCTTTGGCAGCCAATGGGAGAACATCTTCAGTGTCTATGTCTCACCAGCCAATCATTAGGAGTTTCATGGCCAGTGATGCATGCTTGGGAGGTGAATAAATACTCAAGGAATTGCTATGTGCTAGTGCAGTCCTCCCCCAGGCTGGGAGGGGTATGGTATGTACTGTGTTGAAGAAACTGACTAGGCCTCTAGCCTGGAGGTGGCCACATGTGGAACCTGGAGGGGTCTGGAAAAAGCTGCTGAGGTATTTAATCACCACTGCTCATTTAAATTAATAATATGGCAGGATGGGGCTTAAAACAAGAGTTACTGTAAATGTACTTACATAGCTCAATTGAAAATAAAGTTCATTAAATTCAGTCATATATTGGGTATACAAGTGACAATTTATCCTGTAACCCTGGGACACTGTTTTTATGAGTCTCAACAACAATCTGTTTGAATTCCACCTATTATATGTAAATTAACTTTAAAAAAACTGTCTCTCAGTCAATCCCTTATCAGCTCACATCCATCTTTGCTAACCACTAGAAGCTGCCTGTAGAGTCCCATGTTTAATCCTACTCTAAAGGAACATCTTAAACACCTTGGCATTTTAAGACCCTTGGGCCGTATCCAGCCCTTGGTCTGTCTTTGCCAGACATGGACTGATCACTGACCTACACTCATATATACCGTGTTTCCCCAAAAGTAAAACCTACCCCGAAAATAAGACTTATCACTATCGTCAGGGATTTCTGTAATATAAGACCTACCCCGAAAATAACCAGAGAAGCCTTAAGACTACTGAGGTACCAGCTGTGCTGAAATGGACTTCAGGAATAAGTCTGGTGTCTCTCTCCTATGGAAGATCTCATGCACATCTCTATTCAGCTGTTGCTCTATTGCCCAGTGTCTGCCTGTTCTCCTAATGATTCTGCACTGTGAAAATGTGGAGGGATTGGTGAGTTTGTTCTATTTTTACTAAGGATGTCTGAAGCCCTATACCCTCTCTACCAGCTGATGTTCTACAATAAAGCATAAAAAAATCACTTAAAGTGACTGGTGCCCAACTTTCTTAATCACATATCCCTTCAGTGGCTAAGTATCAGCCCCTGAGAGTGAAATGTCAGCACTGTCGGCCCTTTGGGGGTCCACCTCAGGCCTTTGAGGGTCAGGGAGGCACTAAATTTTTTATATAATGTTGGGACATGTGCCATGCTGTGTGATTAACGCATGGTACCGCACAACCCACCTACTTTGTGTTACAATGCCGCAGATGTGTTGTGTTGTCTGCACTACTTTTTTCAACAGCAATGCACAGCGATAATCGTCTAGGCCCCCCACATCCGTTCAAGTGTTTTTTTAGGTATGCTGCATTAATGGGAACACATAACAAACATATAGAGAGGCTTCTCAAATGTGGCTGCAAAAGCTGAAACCCACCATACTAATCAAAGAAAGAAAATTACTTCCAGGTCACATATTGTACTATACAAACCCATTCATGGATATCATGCTGCGTAACTAATCATTTTTGTATTTTGTTTTGTTTTGTGACAGAATCCTTTTTGAATTTGTTTTACTAGATTTTACAACATCGAAGAACAAATGCAACACAGAGAAGCTGAATAATCTTTAATTATAGGGTAAACCATAATTTCTTATGGTTCAAACTTTCATTTAGCTTTGTTCATGTGCTGAACCTTGACAAAAAATAGTTTGAATATTACTGATTATAAGTGAGCAGGTGTATTTAATAATTTCATGCCTCAATACAACACAATAATACATTATACTAGTTCTATAGTATTCTTTTTATACATACAGTATATTGATTAATATACAGAATATTAACCACTTTGGGCCCTCGAGAAATTTCTTATTTTCTTTACATGTTACAATCAGAATTCTTAGCTAGAAAACTGCTTTAAACCCCCAAACAATTGTATATTTTTTGAAAGCAGAGGCCCTGTAGAGTAAAAAATCCTGCTTTCATGATATTTGCACACATGTTTATCAACATTTTTTGGAAAAAAATTACACTAAAATGAATTTTTGTACACACAAACAGTATATAATAACCAATTTTTTGGTAACATAAAAGATGGGGTTGTGTCTGGTAAATACATACCAAACATGTCACATAAAATTGTGCATGCCTGTAACGTGTCAAAAAAAATCCACAGTACCCATAATTGCCCATAGCTAATGCTTTAAAAGCCTTTAATGCTCATCAGTTTAGTGTTAAAGTAGACTTTTACCCCCTTACACTAAAAATCACAGCCGCATGTTGATTTACAATGATCTTACAATCATTAGTTAAACAAACTTGTTTTTCATTTACTTACAAATAGAGTTCATCTACTTCCTGGTCCAGTTCTGGCACAAATGATATAATGTGCCAAAGCATTGCATCTTAGGAAAGGTTACATCAGCAGAGCATTCCTGGGAAATCTCATTTGGAAAGGCAATTTCCTCCACTGAGATGATGTACATGGGCACATGTCTAGTCACATGTACCAGATTTTTAGTAAATGGAGAGCTAGTTACCTGCCCTTAGTTAACATGGCCACTGTCATTTTTTCTGCTGCTGTTCAGTTACACTTAAATGTCTCCTCCCCACTTACACCCTGTGACTGGAAAGGAGAAGCAGAAGAATGATGAGCTCATATCTCTCTCACTCTGCTCTCTACTTCTATAATCATGCGCCTAACAATATAACACAACCAGGGCAGCCATCAGGGGGTACGGCCGATACTCATGTAAGGGGCCCGGGCAGCCTGGGGGGCCCGTCTGGGTCCCTTACATGACTATCGACCGACGGTGAAGGGCGAGGAGGCGGAGGCCTGGCCCTAGCAGCGCAGGGCCCCAGCATTGCCGCTCCAGCGGCTTCGAGACAAGCTGGGGCCTCATCAGCGATGCTGCTCGTTTGATGTCGGATTGGCCGGAAGTGACGTGACGCTAGTGATGTGACGTCACTTCTGGCCTGTCCGTCGGCAGACGAGGCCACGTGTGCAGGGAAGAGGAGCTAGGAAGGAAAGGAGGGAGGGGAGGGATGCAGCCCTGACCAGCCCACCTGAGACCCCTTCAGAGCCCACCATAGACAGTCTCAGATGGGCTGTGCAGCATCTATGGTGGGCTCTGCAGGGTCACTCTCAGGTGGGTCCTGTGTCCAGCGCATCGCTAAGCCCTGCGTCCAGCGCGT
>NW_017307583.1:308731-312520 GCF_000935625.1 Nanorana parkeri | reverse complement strand
GCTGCCCTGAACACAACTGATTAGGTACTTGTGCTGATTTTCCTTCCCCCCCATTCTGACCTCTGCTGTACAGGTATTGCAAGAAGCTAATAATTAGATACATTTAAGTGATTATATTGCTTGTATTAAAAATACCCAACTAAACTTCCAGTTTAAATCATATAAATATTCTGGGTGCATAAAAACAAAAGGTATCCAGAGTGCTACAATTGCTTTCTTTCACCACAGAAAGAAGCTTTCCCCTCTCTCAGAAGCTTTGCTATCTTCAGTGTAAAGAAGAACAAGAAGTCCTGGAAGTGATGGTTTGACCCCCACAGAGCCCTGCTCTTAACATCATAGAGTCTGTCTGGGATTACATGAAGAGACAGAAGGATTTGAGGCAGCCGACATCCACAGAAGATCTGTGCTTAGTTCTCCAAGAGGTTTGGAACAACCTATCTGCCCAGTTCCTTCAAACACTGTGTGCAAGTGTAGAAGAATTTGTAGGCAAAGGGTGGTCACACCAAATATTGATTGGATTTGGATTTCTCTTCTGCTCTTTTACTTTCCATTTTGTTAATTGATACAAATAAACTATTAACACTTTTATTTATGAAAGTATTCTTACCTTACAGCATTTTTCACAGCTGCCTAAAACTTTTGTACAGTATTGTATATATATAAGATTGCTGATATATAGCCATCCACAGAGAGCGAATCTTGTTAATTGAAAAAAACCCTCCATTCTAACACACAACAAAGGAACTCTAATTTATTTTTATTGCTGTTTTTTTCATAGCCCTGATTTACAACAGACTAATCCACTCGACCAAATACACTAATAAATTGAGCCTAAAATACAGAAAAATCTATATGACTACCTCTTTTTCCTAACACGGTGTCCACATGATTTAACAGATTGTAAACTACAGAGCAGAAGTGGATTGTTTAGCTGCTTATACAGCCAGAGACATTTTAGTAGTTCATAATAGGGTACTTTAAAGGCAGCACCTTTTCAGAGATTTAATAATAGTATTACTTATATTTTTGTTTATTGTATTAGACATAGATAAATATAAATAATGCTTCACCCTTAAAATATATCCAAACCCAAGGACATCAGTTTACTGTTTGGCAGCTTGCCAGTCTTTAGATGTGGCGGCTGCCTTAGGTTTAATTTTTTCAGTACATTTTCTGCAAGTACAGAAAAATACCTGTTAATCCTGCTACAAATCCGGTGTCCTCGTAACTTTCTGTACACTTTTTGTCACCTGAGGCAGGGGATGGGGTGGGGTGGTGGTGCATGGGGTGGGTGTAGGGGGGTGCTGGCACGCACGTTAACCACTTGCTGACCCCCTTCTGTCCAGGCCATTTTTCAGTATTCCGCACTGCGGTACTTTGACTGTCGTTTATTCTGTCATGCAACGCTGTACTGAAATTAATTTTATACAATTTTTGGGGGATAGATAGAGCTTTCTTTTGGTGGTATTTAATCACCACTGCTGTTTTTATTTTTTTACTATAGTAAGGAAAAATTACCGAAAAAATAAAATAAAAACAGTTTCCCCTATATTACATTATAAAACATTTATTATTACCTAATTTTTTAGTAAAATATAAAAGACAGGGTCACGTCAGGTAGAAAGACACCAAACATGTCAAGCCTTAAAATTGCACGCGCCCCCAAAACCTCAAAAACCTACAATACCCAAAATTGGCCATAGGCGACGCTTTAAAAGCTTTTACCGCTCATCAGTTTAGTGTTATCAGTGATTGATGGCCCTAAAATTATTGCTCTCACTGCGACGTTCACGGCGATATGTAACATGTGTACTGCAATTGTCGCTTTTGGGCGCTGGCGCATCTGAAGCATATTTACATTTTTATGTGCGTAAATGTTGGGGCGGGGGACTTAAACATTTTGTTTTTTTTTTATTACTTTTTTCATTTACACTTAATGTTATTGCTATCACATAGGGGGATAACAATCCCCCTATGTGATAGCACAGTCACACTGACAGGTCCTCTTTATGGAGACATTAAGGGTCTCTAAGACCCCTAATGTCACCTGGGGACCCCCAAAGAAGCTGATGAAGCAGAGATCTGCTTCTTCAGCTTCTTCTCTCTGGCTATAGCAGCCAGATGACTGACATGTGAATGCGGAAGTGATGTAATACACAATGAAGCTGAGGGTGTTTGGGCGGCGACTGGACAGCGGCACTAGATTGGGGGGGGCGTGCTCAGGCAGCACATACAAGCAATCGGACTGCTATAGAGCTGCCGATCGCTTGTATGTGAAACAGCCGGTAACGGTTGTTTTCAATGGACGGTGCTTTTATGCCCGTGCGCGTGCCCTAGGGGGTGCGCGCGAGCAGAAAAAAAAGCCAATGGGAGTTTGCCATCCATCTGTTTTTTTTGCAACGGGCGGAAGGTGAGCAGTTAACTCTGTTTCCAGCTTTGTCTGGCGTCCCATCCAGCCCACTGGTTGCCAGTAGCTGGGTGCAACGCCAGCCAGAACATCCCACTTCTGGCAACCAGTGACATCAGTAAGCTGGGTTGGATGCTGGCCAGAGTGTCACATGTTACTAAGAGTTCTTAGCAAGCTGGAAAATTCTGGCCGCACCCGCCACCCCCCGACATGACCCAATGAGATGCTGCCTGAGGCAACCATTTCAGGCTGCCTCATTATGTGGATGGCCCTGTCTCAAACAATGTAATGAGCCTTCCCGGCTACCTTCTGTGAACTACAGAATACCACCCCAATAGAATAAATATGAGCAGAGAAGAAGGTGTATTTAGTCCAAACCGAGCAAGCTGGTACCATGGTATGGTGATCAGATTTTCAAAAGTTATCATGACTAGGGTCATGAAAGGCCAGGGGCACCCTGGGACAGAACCTGTACTTAGTCGCTGCATACACTCCACACTCCACTCCACACATATGCCACAGTCCATGTACCCCAAAAATACTCAAGGGACAGTCTCACATAGACTGGTGCATTCAGATTCGGACGAACCTGCAAATCAATGCAATTCCGTTGATTCGATTGTCCAAATCTGAATGAACTAATTATTACATGCCCGAAAATATGGAAAACATATTCGGGCACATAATAAATCGTTAACAGAATGCTCGGCGGCCATATTGGCCACCGGTGTATTCTGGGCATGCGTGCTGCCATCTTGGAGGTGGGGCGCATGACCTCAGCTGACGTTGCATGTGCGTGGTAACGAGTGATGTCACACGCTGGTATGGGCACCAACACCCTGGTGTAGACCAAGGTCTACACCAAGATGGCGGCGCCCAACAGGCGTGTGACGTTACCTGACGCTACGCACGTGCAGTGTCATGTAACTTCATTCACCCGACCTCCAGGATGACGGCGTGCATGTGCAGAACACGCCGGTGGCCGACATGGCCACCGAGCGTTCTTTTCTTTACATGTGCTGTTTCGGATTCAGGGGTTCATTGCCTCCGAATGCAAAATAGCATTAAAATTTGTTTCATTTGATGAAATGAATGAAAATGTTTTTAGTTTTCCTTCATTTCATTCAAAATGAATTTTTACCATTTGCACATGTCTAGTCTCCCAGATACATATAAACCTCTGGACAAGGGATTGTTTTTTATTTTAATGAAATCTTTCCATTACACATGCTTTCCTGCACACAAAAAAAGTATCATTTTGTCTGAGCCTACACTAAGAAAGAACTTCAATAAAACCAGCAACTGTTGGGACAATGAACATTTTGGTCAGGACTGTGTTTGGTCAGGACTGGGGGGGGTGGGGTTGTGTACGTTGTGAAGCT
>NW_017307583.1:298481-308151 GCF_000935625.1 Nanorana parkeri | reverse complement strand
ATGACATTTTGGGCCGGACTGGGGTTTGTCAGGGGTGGGGGGGGGGGGTGTGTTAGCGTTGTGTAGCTTAGCAGGATTGGATTTAGACATAAGTCATAATAAAGGTACAGCTACCCTTTAAGAGATCTCTACAACCTGCTAACCCACATACCCTCCCAAGAAAATTAGAATGTAGCAAATGCCCAACCACATCATTACACCAGTTATCAGCTATCCCATTGCACTGCACATTGCTGGTCAATGTTCTGATGAGAAATCAAACTTAGAAATAAATATGTAAGAACCATCTACCACTGCAATAAAGCAGACGCTCTGGGCTCAATCACTGATTGCATTCAGCAGTGGTACAAAGTGTATTACTGGTGTCTCCACCCCAGCATGCGTTCGCCCAGAGACTAAGCCTGGGTGGGTGGCAACCACTGCGCGACATCGATACATTACAAATATCACATACTGTCACATCTACTTCCCATTAACTCCAGCAGCACATAAAAAACACCACTCATCCTCTGCAAGTTTAGCCGTATTGACTTAGCACCTCCTCTTTGCTATCACTTACTGCTCCTCATAACATTCAGCTCTCCTCAATCTGTTCTTGCTACTGTAGTTGTTGAGTTTTTTTAGTTGCACGAATGGAGTAAAGCACATACACATTTTGGATGCTCAACCTCTCTTTACTGAGTTTTCTCTTGCAGAGACAAGGCAGCTGCTTGTTAACTGGTAGACCGGCATGAC
Organism: Nanorana parkeri; assembly: GCF_000935625.1. NCBI lineage: Eukaryota > Metazoa > Chordata > Amphibia > Anura > Dicroglossidae > Nanorana > Nanorana parkeri. Next base: position 307,416 of record NW_017307583.1, on the reverse strand, counting down.
ACACTGGGGAGTTGGATAAACATCTTCCTGAATATTTTCCAGTTAGGAGGATTCCAGATGCTCCTGGGGGAACATAGCTAGTATTACTGTGCTCCTCAAGAATAAGGAAGCACCTCCTTGCCACCAGATGGTGGATGCAATTCGGTTCATCTCACCAAATACAGAACCTTGTGCTTTTATTCCAACAGTTTCTCTCAACAGAACCCTCCACCCACTCCATATGAACTCTTTCTCCTGATTGAAGGAAAACATAACCAATCATGGAGAGGATATTCCATTGTAATGTGATTATTTGAGTACATACCCCCCGAACGGATTCATGTACATGGATATTGTTGGTGAACGCTGCCTTTTGCAGTCAAATGAACGCATACTGCAGTGAGGGCTGTGTTAGACATGCTTTGCGTGTAATAGGACTTCCTACAAAAAAACCCACAGAGCAAAGTATATCTTACAAGCAGAAGAAAAGCAAGCTGCACACTGTATTCCGCGGGGATAGTTTATTAAAGCTTGTACCACATCACTGGTATCCCGCCCAAGGTCCACCCCGTCTGATGTGTTTCACCAATCATGGGCTTAGTTGTAGGCCGGTTGTAGACAAAGCCTGTGATTGGGTGAAATGTGCCAGCAGAGGTGGACCTTGTGCAGGACACCAGTGATGTGGTACAAGCTTCAAATAAACTTCCACAGCTTTTCTTCTGTTTGTAAAGGCTCATATTGGAGTGAGGGCATGCTCCAAGTGACAAGCGCCTGGCTCATTCCTTTCCTGAGCCATGGAGGAAGCCATGTGCTCTCCTTGTAACAGAGCAAAGTAGGTCAAATGCAGTTTCAGAACAATAATCTATACCACACCATTAATGTAAATGGGTATATGCAGGCTGGCAATCAAAGCATTTCAAATGCACATCAAATGCAGGACTTTGAACTACATGAGCCCATAAATTATACCTGTGCCCGGATAATGGGCATTAAAATATTTGCACTTTCTTAACAAACAATAAAAGACCTTTAAAATAAAGGTAGCTGTCTGTATTTTGAAGCAATTCATCCTCAAAGATCAAAACAAAGGCTCTAAAGTTGGGTTTAAGTTAGTTTCTAACAGTTTAGGAGCACCTGGTATGTGTTTACATTAGAGGGCTGGCAGGCTACCAAGATTCTGCTCACCATAGACAATAAGCTGTGATTTCAGTGCCTATGTTGTGAATTTTAAAGATGAATTTCTGCACAATTCCTACAGCCACGAACTTGAGTGAGGACTGCTTGTTCAGAGTATGTAAATACTTTATTGTGTATAGTCTGGACACAGGTTCACTGTAAAGACTCTTTATAAGCTGATGATAAAGGCAGCATTTAAAGCCTATGTATCCCTTACTGACTGAAATGCCATCAGATATTTTAGTAGATGTGTAATGTGCTTTCTTTTGCACATCACGGAGCTTCTGTCAGTCATCCTGAGAGATGGACAGAAACAAAAACTAAGGAGCAATCTTACTCAAGGAGCTATTTTTAACAAGAATCTTAACAGGATTCAGAACAATTAAAACAATTGGGCAATTTAATATGAATATATAATTTCACAAATCCAACTATTTTGTACACCGCTGACATTTTTACATTTTGCAACTTACATAATCACGCAGAGAAACCCTATAGATAGGAAACTCAGCAGGAGCCAGGAACATTTAAAATGTAATCAATTCTTAAAGGGAAAAAACAAATGATGCAATTCCTAGAAAAGCAATCTTGTATGACATTTTCCTCTGTGATGGTAAATAAATCTGATGCACAGTAGTGAAAAAACATTTTTATATAATACTATAATTAGACATTGAGGAAGTCTTTCTAAGTTTTTTTTTCCGCAGTGCTTCAACGTAAATTATTTTGTATCATATAACTGCTGTATGTGATCATTCATCCCTCTATAATGAACACAAACAGACCTTGATAAAAATGCACTCAGTCTATGGAGCCTGGTTAATAATACATAAATACCTTATTTAAGAATCTTGATAGAGTAAGGACATTATCTGGAGATCTGGACAGTATTAACCTTCCAGGAAAGTGGTGCTTATGCTCTCAATGCCTTTCTACTCACCACAAATCTGCAGCATCCTTTTCCTACTGGCAGCGGTAGTTCATATAACTGTTATCAGGGGAGAATGTGGTTTTTAGGTGTGTTTTACAGAATATTCAACTCACATTTGTGTGGACCCAGGAGCATTCCACCCCTTTCATGCCACTTAGAGGTAGCACTGAAATACTCCCTCCCATTCCACACTGAAGACCCACATGGGTGCTTAGCAGTTATCAACATGAAGTCAGGACATTAAAAGAGCAGCGACTGTCAAACCTTACATGACCTCCCAGTCCTCATTTTCAGAGCTAAGAGTCAGGCTCATACAAAGTAGGTTTTTATTAATTACAGGTATTTATATAGCGCCAACAATTAACGCAGCATTCACATCAGACCCTGCCCTCAATGAGCTTATAAGGCCCCTATCACACATGCATACATACAGGGTCAATTTAGACAGGAGTCAATTAACCTACCAGCATGTCTTTGAAGTAAATCTAAGTATAATGGCACATATATCGTACATCTTAAAGTGTATGTATAGCCTGAACAAGTTTTTTTTAGATTTCATTTTGGATAGATTTTTTTTCTATTTCTGATTTGGGAAACATCAGCTTAATTTCCTGTATTGGAGATGCTACAGGAAGTGAGAGAAAATCTCCCCTCTTAGGGAACTGTCACTTTGTGGGGGGAGTGCACTGGTATTATAGTGTACGGGGTAAGGCGCCCGTGTGTATTAGCCCTTATTCTTGCCAGATCAAGGTCAATTCACATGCGTTGCAATACACCACAATGCACAGTAACACGCTACTGTGTAATGCAAACAAAAATAGTCCTCCAAATCCATCTACATTATGTCGTTGTAGTGGACTGGAACCGGACAGATCGGAGGTAATTCGATGTAAATAGATATATGTTCGCTTACATTCGACTGCCCGTGGACCTAACATGGGTCCAGCTGGTTCAGTTACATCTGTCCTGTACTGCTCCAATCAGCAGTAGATCTGCTGATCGGAGTGGCGGATGTTAGCCCATGTGAAAAGAGGCCTTAGGGTACATGCACATGTCTGTAATAAATTTACTGATCCTATACGCAGAGGCGTCCCCATAATGAGGCAGCCCAAGGCGGCATGTCATTGGGAGGGCAGCAGGTGTGCGTGGGGGGGGGTGGCAACACGGGCACCTAAAAGCTGCCCCCCATCTCCCGCTGACAGCTCAGCTTCCTGCCACCACAGCTCAGCTGGTCACCACCTCCTGCCTGGCTCCTGCGGCTGACAGCTCGGTCGGCCACTGCCTCCCAACTGGCTGTCAGCTCGTCCCAAACCCCCCCACCGTTCCCCACTTCTTCTGGTCGCCTCAGGTGGCAAATAAGGTAGGGATGGCCCTGCATATGTGCCATACATGCCAAAAAGTTCTGTCGTAAATGTTTAGATGTACTCAGATGCAGATTTCTCCATTGTTTGTTACAGTTCTGATCACAGTGCATGTATACACACCCGTATGCATGTACCCATTGAAAACAATACACTTGCGTTTAGATAGGTAAAAAAAAGCAGCATTTAAAAAAAAAAAAAATTTATTATGACTTTGTGCTGTGTGCTTTGAAGTTACACTCCATGCACAAACCAATATGTTTCCTAATTCCTCGAAATGCAATAAACACAGCCTGTTGGCAAACCAACACAGGCACAATTCCCTTTTGACCAATATTGTGCAACATTGTATTTTCCAGTTACACCCTTAGAAAGGGAAAAGATACATTTTGGAAAACATCCTTTTCCTATTAGTTTCATTCAAGGGTTAAACATGATCTAAATGCTTTAATCCTTGTAGTTAGGAGGTGTAGCTCTGAATTTATATATAGACTAATAAGCAGGGACGCTTCATGCGGGAAACAGAGGGCATGTGAAAGGGTTGCATCATACAGCTTTGGGACACAGTTCCAGAATACAGCTTGTGTTGCACCTGCAGCCTTGAAGCACTTATGCTCCTGAATAGGGAATCAGGATAAGCAAGAATTGAATTTTAGTGAATGACGGTAGTGGCATGTTTTGTACCCATTCAGGCTTATTGAATAATTAATTGATACTCAACCCAAATAAGTAATATCCGCTTGCTTTGTGCTGCTTCACAATGAGAAAAGGGAAGCGCAGCATGCCAAATCAAACCAATCAGCAGTCACCCTCATTGTTCTCACTGCTCTAACCCGGTAGAAGGTGACACTGGTTGCTGTAGGTTCCTTTTTACACCATCTCTGCTCTTTGCTCCGAGAAGAGTCAGCCCTCTCAGAAGTGATATTTCACTAATGGGAATAGGTAAAGGAGTGATAAAAATAGAAAAAAAGAAGAAAAACTATACTCCCTGACCAACCTAATTAGGGTCTATAGAGATGGCACTCAAACTGTCTAGCATAATCAGCCGCTTTTATCAAATTCTTAAAAGAGAGGAAGGAAAGTGGATACCATTGTAGAAAAATATGATAAAGCCTGTTTCATTCATATTTTGGTTCACCTTTTCTCGCGTGCTAAAATGCTTAGTTTTAATGTGGGGTAGTGTCTGCGTGAGGTTTAGAGGAGGTGGTGTGATGCGTTAATTATTATTATTTTTTTTAAAAACTTTATTAAGAGTGTACACAATTGGGGTCTCCACACAGTATCGGGGTGTGCTAGGCTGCGGTGACCTTTGTTGCCATCCAGTCCTCTGCAGAAAGGTGCAGCATGTCTGAATTTTTCCACACCACACATCTCTCTCTAACAATTGTTTTCTATGTACCCTAGTGGTGACCTGCATTTTTCTTGTATAGAAATCGCAGGTCACGTCAAATAGCGTTAACGTGTGGAAACTTCAAGCATTCTATTACCAGGTGCAGCTAATTCTCTCATCCAGGCTATAAGTTGTCATTGCTTGATTACCAGTGGCAGTGGTAGTTGTGGTGTTCACGTCACTGCCTGTGTGATGTGGGCACTTTCCTATGGCTGTCCAGTGGTGGGGTCCTCCTGGGAGGAGAATGACATCATGACAAGTGGGTGGCAGTGGATCGGCCAGCGACATAATGGTCCCATGCACCCAGAAACGGCACTGGAAATAGATGTGGTGTATAGTAGTAATGTTTTTCATGGTTCTGCCCATTATCCTAAAGTGAGGAATACAGCACATGCATTTTTGGATTTGCGTTGGCTTCTGTTTTAAGCATTACACTAACTGGGTTTGTATTGTAAAATCTGTCTGATCTAACTGTACCATTTCCTGTTATAATTAATGGCTCAACCTGCCAACATCTAAAACTGAAATATCAATTTGTATGCACAGAGCCTTTATAAAAATTTGAATTCAGGTTTTTTTTAAATGACACTAAACTAAGGAGTTAAATCTTGAAAATGCATTCCAGTACCTCAACTATTAAGAAAAATGTATCTTATTTGTGTATCACTCAGCTGTAGATCCTCAAATCTCTGAATTGGTGCTGACACTGTCCTTCCTTCTGGAGGGAGGCTACTTTTGTTCCCCATGGTACCTGTGTGTGTTGTAAAGTAGCCACCGCTACAAGCTCGCTCCAAGCATGCTCCTGTGATAGACTACAATCTCACGTTTATTTTACTAATTTGTAATGAGATTATAGTCCATCACTGGAGTGAACTTGGAGCCGTGACTACTTTACAACACACACAGGGACGATGGAGAACAAAAATAGCCACCCTCCAGAAGGAAGGACCATGTCAGCCAGAGGCGTCACCAGGCTGGGAGTCGCCCAGTGCGGCTACTGTGTATCACCCAGTGCGTACGCCATTATGTATACATGTGACTCCATTACGTACGCGCGTAATGACGTCACATGCACTTCACTACCAACGGCCATCTTACTGATGGACGCCGGCAAAGGGAAGAGGGGATTTTCATCCAGCGGGATAAGGTATGGTGCCGGGTCCCCTCCTCTCTCGTGCAGCTGTTGGGCCTTCGGTCTGTGACAGAGTGGCCAATGTTTTAGAGAGGGTGACACCAAAATGACCATCACTCTTTTGGTGTCACCCCCCCATGATGGTTTTACACAGCTGCAGCTCGCGGTATACTGAGACGCTGCAGCTGAAACGGATCCCGACAATTATGTCTGGATCCGCCCAGCTGCGTGAGTGACAGCTGGCTCTGCCTATCTAGAGGCAGAGCCGGCTGTACCCGCCCCCTCCCCCGTCTGTTCCGCCAGTCAGCACTGGAGGATCGGAGCGGGGAGGGGGGAATCCAGTCCCTCCCCTGTCACGGCTCTCTGCTGTGACAGGATCGAGAAGTGAGCGAACGCCGGTATGTGTTCGCTCACCTCCCGATTTACTGAGCCGACCAGTGACAGTTTCATTGTCACAGGTCGGCTAGAACTATGAGGATGAGTGAAAAGCACTCACCTCATAGTTCTCCTTTAAGGTACTTGAATGCGTTTTAAGATTTAACTCCTGAGTTTAGTTTCACTTGAACATTGCTGTGCAAAGAGAAGTGATGTGCAGTGAGCATTAGTCCCTATTAGACCATTAGATTTCACCTTACAGTAGATAGTTTACACATTGGTTGCTATGTGTTACTGCACTTTTAAATTCTTAAAGCACAAGTGCACTTTCAAACAAAGTGTGCCTATTCTTTTTCTCCCCTACCCTGACCTAAATGACGCATTTCCAAATGCATACTTACCTATATCCTCCATCCACAGCTATGTGCCTATGCCGGAGACGCTCAGTATATGGTCACATAACACACTATGGGAGACTACTGCATAGGCGCAGCAAGTGGATAGAAGATATTTGGGTTGGGATGTAACCAAGCGCCGGCATCAGGCGTCGGAGGATCGAGGTAATTATGCATCTGGGGAGGGGGAGGATGGGCTAGTTTAGGTCAGGGGATTGGGGCAAAAAAACATAAATGCATTTTGTTTTAAAGTGCACTTATCCTTTAAATTAGCATAATTATTTTGAAAAAAGAAAAGGAATAATGCTTTTCATGTGAAGCAGCAGTGACAGGAAAACATGCACCTGAAATGTATTTATATCATCCATAATGCAGTTGGGTTTACCGGTTAAATGCTATTTTGGTTTGGCACACCCTCAGTATGAGAGTTAACCGTCCCTCCAGGGGAACAGTACTGCTAAGGTAATTATTGTATGTAAAGGACAAATATCTTGCTTCCTCTTCCTCGCCACAAGGTTAACAGATGGCTGCAGGTCATCAGGGACATGCGGATCTACTTGCTTTTATACCTACATTTTACTTAATTTCTAAATTGTTCTGGTTTCCTGGAGGAAATTACATTTAAAACACACATTCGTTGATGAGTCCTGTAGAAATACGATGAAGCGCCTCATAATCTACATGGCATACATAGTGATATTCTGTTTTATTGTATCCTAGAAGGGAGTTCACATTCTTCAAACGTGTTCATTTTAGAAACGCAGGTGGACATTTTGATCTAATTGTTGCTTGTTTGTAACGCTTTACTGAAATAATATGAATGTACTTGTTTGTAATGTCACATTACACAGGGAGGGGGTTAGGGGATGATGAAAAGAAAGGAAAAACAGAAGGAATCTAAAATAGCAAAGGAGAGAAGGGAAAAAGTGGAGACAGAGGGGGAGGAAGAAGGGGTGGGAAAAGGAGAAAAAAGAAAGAGTGAAATGAGGGGAGAGAGAGATTAAGAGAGTGAGAAAGAGAGAGAAATAGAGAGGGAAAGGGAGAGAGAGAGTTTCAGAGAGGGAGAGAGAGTTAGGGAAAAGAGACAGAGAGAGAGGGGTAGTTGAACAGAGGGAGAAAGAGAGAGGGACAAGGGAAAGGGAGAGTTTACAAGCGGGAGAAAGAGAGAGTTGGGGGGGAGAGAAAGACAGAGTTTAAGAGATGGAGAAAGAGAGAGTTCGGAGAGAGAGAGTGGGAGAAAGAGGGAGAAAGAAACTGGCAAAGAGAGAAAAGAGGAGTGTGCGAATAGCTGTAGCCGGGAGTTGCTGCTCAAAGCACTGACAGCTACCAGCGCCCGCACCCATTCGCATGCAACATTTCTATTGAAGTCTATCAGGGCAAAGGTGCTCATGTACTTTTTCAAGCTACTGGCATTTTGCTACAAGTGACAGAACCTTTAGGTGTGAAGAGCGGTCATGCAAAACAATGAGAGTCCATGCATTGAGTATTTTGTTACGGGGTCTGACTGCGTTGGGACAGTTGTAGACACATTAGCTACAGAAGAGCTGTAAATAATAATCCCATAAACTGATGCTGATGATTGTCATTGGCAGATACAAACAATGTTGCAAAACAGAAACATAAAGTGAAGTTGTGAAGTTGTAGTAAGTAGGTAACCCAGCATTCTATCTCTGGGTAATGGAACCTTGGATTGAGGGTGTATTGAGGGTGCTGACTTAAAGTATACTAAACCCAAGAAAGGTAATTGAGTATATTGCAGTTTACCGGTCCTAATATGTGATGGCTGCATTAGTTTACTCTTTCCAGCCAAGAGCATTTTCTCTTAGTACAGAAATTGTTGATACTGGTACAAAACAACTCCCCTCTATGTTATTAGATGAGGAGAGGTAGAAGTATTTGTAGTCCGCATTAGGAAAGTAACTTAGGGTGACAATGCATTTCTTCTATAGGTACATTGCAGTGAGCAGGGCTGTCCTATGAAGTAGCTGGAGGCTGTTGCCTCAGATGGCATGGCATCTCTTTGGGTTACGTGGGGGAGCAGCAGGCAGAGCGGCATGGGCAATCTGCTGCACAATGTTTGCAGTGTGCCTGCCACCCCCTTTCTAAGCACCCCCGTCCCACTGATTGTGCACCATCCAGCACTCTCCACCAGCACCCCCCACACTGACTGTGCACCGTCCAGCACAACCCCCCCCC
>NW_017307583.1:287998-298265 GCF_000935625.1 Nanorana parkeri | reverse complement strand
ACGCGCGTGGCCCCCCCCCCCCACCCCCCCCCCCCCCCAGCTATCTCAGGTGGTAAAAAGCCTAGGGGCACCCTTTGAAATGAGTGAGCGTTTTCTCCCTGGGGCAGGAAGTCTGTTACTGCCAGGATCACCAGATACAAATAAAGGAAAAAACTAATGCAGCCACCACATCTAAGCTGCAATGTATTAAATGCTTGTGTAGCACTCTGTAGACGGGAATGCTATTAAATTTAGTATTTTCAGATTGTAAGCAGTCTGATGCTGATTTGTAGTCTATGTTCATTTGGTTTTCCCTAATCAGTCTGTCATCATTTGCATCTGTCTGCTGCTGGGTGTACCCTGGTCACAGAGCAGAACAACCAATGAGAGATTGCTATGTGTAGAAATCCCTCTTGGGGTGGACCTTGTGAGCTCTGTTTTCCTCCCCCGGGCCCTGCCTGGGGGGAGGCTGCTATGGACTCTCTGAGATGCCTAGGCCTGAAGCCTGGGGACTAGTTATGTTCTTACACTGAGGCCTGGGTCTGGGGCCCAGTGGTTACTACTGATATGGATGAACATGACTGGAGATTCCTACTGCATGTGCTGCTGTACCAGGTGTTCTTCATGCTGTGAATGGAGGCAACTACCACACCCTGCCACTTAAAGGACTCCACATCAGCCTATATGATCCTAAAACTGGCCATACACCTTACAATTATCTGCAGATTTTCTGTGGTCAGATGGAAAAGGTGCAACAGATTCCTCCACCTACGCTTAACTGTGGATGGAGTAATCTCCACCTGGGCCAATCTGTTGCACTTTTTCCATCTGACCACAGAAAATCTGCATATAATTGTAAGGTCTATGGGCACCTTTACCCTTTACCTTTCTCCCTGAAGATCATCAATAAAAGTTATCAGCATCATATCTGGAGTCTGGACATCACTTTTATCGATCACCATGGAGGGTGGTAAATGCTAATGGGTGACGTGAATGAAAATATCTCTAGGATCAAGGTATCTTACATCTCAAAGTGTGTTGTGTATTTATAAATGTATTATAAATGTATTCTATATCGCATGCACCATTACCAAGTTCCATGTTTTAACCCACACAATAACAGCACATGTTTTCATTTCCAAAATATTGAGGCAAAAAATTAGATAGCCTTGGGTGTCTGCATTCCAAGAAGGGGTCATTTTGGGGGGATTTCTTACCGTTCTGACATGTTTTATAAAAGAAAGTAAGGGAAACAAGTTTCTTTTTATTTATTTTTTTACTTTAGTATATAGTGAAAACTATATACTTAAGTTAAAAAAAAGTTTAAAAAAAAAAGTTTTTTTATGAAATGCCACCAAAAGAAATCTCTGTCTTGAAAAACTGATATAAAATGAATTTATAGTGTTGCCTGATGGAATAATTCTCAGTCAAACTTTCACAGCACGGAAAACTGACAAATGGCCTTGTAATGAAGGAAGTGCAACATGCTGATCCTGAAGTGGTTAAAGAGATTTTTTTCAAGTAAGCTTTGATTGCTGTATCAAAAACAACTTACGTTTGTATTCCTATTGCAATGCTGATATTATAGCAGGATAGTATATGCTGGGACTTTACAACTCCTTTAGGGCTTGTTCACACGATTTTCTGGTCCAGATCTGGTGCAGATCTGCAGACGCGGTGCTATGCGCGCAGTGCATTTTTGACATGTTTTGACGCATTTTTACTGCGTCCCGTTAAAAACTTTTTTTGGGAGTGGGGCTGTCAGTATGTTAGCTGCAGTGCGGCGCGTTTTTATTTTTTACGCGTTCATGCATTTCCGGACCGTATCCGGACAAAATGTGACATGCAGTATTTTCTCTGTCCGGACTGCGCACGTGAGAACTGTAGCCCATGAAACACATAGGGATACATTTTGGGTGCAGGAGCGCACGGATCTGGTCCGGACACAATCTGGACGTCGTGTGAACAAGCCCTTAACATTCAATTTCGGAATGGAGTTTCTCCAAATGAAAACCACATTCCCTGTTAGAACTTTGAGAAAATCTTTCCATCCTGCTCAGAACCAGTTTGCGCCTATTAATTGATAGAAAATCGAATGAGCATTCCAAAAATTTATTTTTTTAAACAAAATTCTTCCTATTTATGGCCAGCTTATGATCGTTGTCTAATATACATTGAATCCTGCTAAAGCTCTGGCTGGGAAAAAACAACATATATGCTAACAACTGAAATTATAAAAAGGCAAGCTTCGTTCCTTTGCAGAGACTGTAAATTACATCTGTAAAAGATGATTTTGTCTCAGTTCATGTACAACGCTCACCGTTTTCCCTAAATGCTGCCTAGGTTCAGAAAATAATGCATTTGCATAATAATGCAATTGGAACATAGAAGGGACACTTATGCAAAATGAATTGGATGGCAGCATTACAAAATGATGCCTTCATTGAGACGTTTGTAGACAAGGACAATTACGGCTCATTTGCCCCAATGGAAAAAAATATATATATTTTCACCCATGTATTACATGCACATTCATTTCAAGATCTCTCATCGTAAATTTGAGTTTGCAGTTTTAGAAATAAAAGAAAAATGTAGCAGACAGCACTCCAAACATTGTTACAGTAAACATGAAAATAGGGAGCTTGAAAAGCACATTAGTGTTTTAAAAGTATAAACTTTTAATATGACTAAATATTAAACGATGGGACCTGACATCCTATACAATATTGCTTCTCTACTCATCCCTTGCAGTACTTGCTAGCTAAAAGTGGATCAAACTGCCTGAATTCTATGTGCTACATAGTACCTCTGGGTAGTGAAACCAAGTACCTCTGGGGCAGTGGAACAGTACCTCTGGGGCAGTGGAACAGTATTTGTGATGTGGTGGGTGTCAGAAACAGCTACAGTATCTCCTTCTAAGCCCAATTACACTACCTTGGAACTTGCGGATGGGATTTTAAAGCAGGAGTTGAGCCCTGATTTGGATCACTTGGGGGAAGGGGGGAGTGGAGAGACCAGACCCCTGGTTTACTGACTGGAGGCAATGGTTTAATTTAGTTGAGCTGACCACATCCAATACCTAGGAATTAAACTGCCCTCAGACCTGTCCCGACTCTATGACTCCAACTTTGCGACATTGAGCGAAACAATTCTAAAAGATCTCAAATCCTGGAGACTACACACTTTCTCATGGTTTGGAAGAGCAGTGTTACTGAAAATGAATGTTCTTCCCCAGCTCCTCTATCTTTTCCAAACCATCCCTATTAAACTGCCTCGCTCCTTCTTCCGCACATTGGACACCATCTTCTCGTCATTTGTGTGGAATGACAACCGACCTCGCATGTCCTGGTCCCAACTCAAAACATCCAAGAGCAGAGGGGGTCTAGAGATTCCAGACATGTACCTGTACTGTCAAGCTACACACCTCACTAGAGTACTACATTGGCACCTCCACACTGAGACCAAAATGTGGGCTGCACTAGAAGACGCAGTATCTGGCACCCCACTTCTTCACTGGTGTGGCTCAGACCCGCACTATGGCCAACCACATCCCGCACACACCCCCTGATTTGGAGCGACCCTTGAGGTTTTCTCCTCCACCAGACGCCTTAACACACTTACCTCCTTGCACAGCCCGATGGAACCCCTGATGTACAACCGAGACTTACCTCCAAGTGTCACAAAGGACTTTATCTGCCACTGGTCGCACGAACCACCCCTATGGGCACACCTCTTTTTCAGATCCCAAACATTTGCTACCAAGAACGACCTCTCAGACCTCACAAAACGAGGCTCACTTCCCTGGTGGACCTACTTCCAGATACGACATTTCCTGATGACCCCCTTACGCTGGCATTCCACATCCAGAACCCTCACGCTGTTTGAGAGACTCTGCCTGGGCAAAGGTCCAACCAGACACCTAATCTCCTGGATATATAACCTACTCAGAGACGACCTCCCCTCACGAGTATCCCACCCACGTACTAAATGGGAATGAGCCCTCCAAACTACACTCTCAGATGATGGCTGGTCTGCAATTTGCATGACAGCCCATAAATGCGCATTCAACAGCAAAATGCAAGAAACAAATTACAAACTCTTAACGTTTTGGTATAGGACCCCCCACCTGCTACATCACATTTATCCAGCCATACCCCAGCTATGCTGGAGATGCCACAGGGACGAAGGCACCCTTACACACATCTTCTGGTCCTGCCCTCAAGTACAACTCTTCTGGCAAAAAGTACACAATGCTATCCACAAGATCACAGGATCTACGCCTCCCTTTACCCTCACATACTCTCTTCTCCACTGGGAACCTGAAAAGCCAATGGGCGCCTTTAAATCACTACACAGACACCTTATTAATGCAGCGCGTACGATCATACCCAGCCACTGGCGGACTGACAAAGTACCCACAATACGCGAATGGCTGGTTCAGGTAGGTCACGTCTACGAGATGGAAGAGCTCTTAGCTACTAAACAGGACAAACTGGATAGCTTCAGAAAACTATGGGCCTGCTGGACTTACTTTGCCAGTACCACTGATATCACTACCTTATACTGAACCACCTCTCATTTGTTAACAGCTACGGACCATCCCCCATTGTCCACTGAATCTCGCACTCTCAGACCCACCTCCCCCGCTTTCTCTTCCCCACACCCTTCCTACCATGTCCCCCAGCCCCCCGCCCCCGCAACTCCACTACTTTCCACTGTCTGACCTTCTCTCGTCGAGTTTCTGACCATTCCCCCACGAGACACCAGGGTTGCACCCACCGACAGGTCGTGACCACAAGGATAGATCATCATAAACCGCACATGACACGAAGCACTACTACATTGAGGTGTCTCAAACATACCCTGATAACTACTCAAGAGATCAGGGCGACCAACAATGAAAAACAATGGAATGTGACGACTGTAATGCACTATGGCAGACACTTCCCTCCTATCCCCCTCTTTCGTTTCCTATTTACTCGACCCTTAAAGTGATTCATATCTCAAATGTATGTTTGATAACGTTTTGCATTTGAACCCACTTGAGGGTTGATAACGCTTACATGTATCTTCTGTTGGATCCTTATAAAAACTCAATAAAACTTATTTGAAACAAAAATTTAGTTGAGCTTTGATGCTGAAAACAACCATCTGGGTGGGAGTATTCATGGCACTCCAATGCACATAGTTTTATATAGATATAATGTTTTCCATAACATTTTACTTCCCTGTGTGTCTCTAGTTCCTAGGGGGATTTCTGACCATACGCTAGACCTCAGACCTTCTCTTAAACCTTTAAAGGAGACAATTTGTGGCTCCTATAGGGGCAAGATTGGCGTCATTAGACATCATTTTGAAGTACTTGCATCTGTGAAGGAGCCAGCCATTGTTCAGACTGAGGTCCAATGTGTCACCTGCTCCTCTATGCAACATTACACAGAGCGGCTGGTGAAAAAGAGAATGCATTAATTGTTCCTTGTAACTCAAACCAAAAAGAAACTTCTAAATTGTAGTCAGTGCATCCTTGAGTTTTACAACAAACATAGGAAATGGCTGGCTTTTTTTAAATAAACTCAAATACAACCCTGCCTCTATACCTAGACTGTTCAGTCCAGATGGTCAGGAACTTACAACTGCAATCAGTTCCAATCCTAGCTCAGTGATTCCATCCTCAATATTTTTGAGGAGGTTGCCTTTGAAAGAGGAAGCACTCTTGACTCTATGCAGGAAGCTTTGATTGTACTTAAATTAAAACCTGAACCCATTTAAGTACAATCAACTGTGGTCATGTAAAGCATCATCTTCAGCTCCCCAGTTGGATGACTGTATGTAATTAAGAATTAATGGCAGGCTGCTGAATACGCAAGAAAGAAAGTGCACCTGTCATGTGACAAATTATTTGTGGCAAGATGATCTTCTTTACTAAAAACTAATTGCATTTATACTGTCTTGTTTGAGACTACTGTGTCTGTTTTCCTCCCTGTACTATATGCCTCACCACTTCACCAGTGCTGCCATGTCAACTAATATCCAGGGAGCTACCCTATTTTTTACCTCTCTCACCTTGTCTTTCTGACTGTGAAAGACTCTTCTTTTTCAGCTTCCAGCTCCTGAAAAACAATGGCTAACCCAGGCTTTCTACTGCTTTGTTCTCTTCACTGGTTGTCTGTGAAGTGTTTCCGGTAAGAGAAGATGACCTGTCTTACTGAACCAAGACTAAAGAATCAGTGAATACAACAACATCTTACTACCTTGGGTTGTTGGCTGTTTTCTTAGTATTTATAATCTTTCCATTTTTCTTTTCTGACACGTTGTGTCTCCATTGGCAAAATTAGATTGCCCTGAAGAACATTTATCTGCCAAGAATGTAAACCTTCTTACTCATAGCCTTGTTGCAGCTCCAAAAACAAAAAAGGAGAGCTGCTCAAACTATCAAATCCACCAGCAGCCATTTCATTGCAGCATCATGAGTCATTTTGATGTCAAACACATCTGATATTTCTTCAGAATTGGCTTGTTACCTGATAAGCAGGTTGTTACTTGGTTCCAGTAAGTACACCTAATCACAAAGTACCATCTATGTCAAATTTAGAATTTTGAAGAATATGTGCAGGTATAGGGGATACAAATACATAATATGGCCACAACAAATGTGAACAGTAATCCCGATCAGCTCCTTAATGACAGCAATGATCATTCACAACAAAAGAAAAATAAATGACCTTGATCTTATTCATAATAAAAAGTTTCTATTCACAAAGAGTGGGAGATCTCCATGTTAGGTCTGGAGCACCATCCATGAAGTGAAGGAGAGAAATATTACACATGCACCTCTATCTTCTGAACCTAGGCCATTTTACACACCTCTGGGTGCTTCCAGGCTGCACAGTTAGTCAGTGACCTAAGATTATGTCCAGCAACATACCTGCCTGAGCAGAAATATATCCTGCTCCACTGTAGACCGAAAACAGCTTTTGCCCACTGGTCTCACAGGTAGCCTCATACATCTGGGAGTCCACTACATTCTGACTTACCTGGGCACCAGACCTGAAAGGAATATTGCTACACATGCTACACACTTTGCTGCTGGCTCAACTTCCATTCCCCAACCAGTATCTCTCCTCATGTCTTACAGCACAGTATCCCTTCCATTGCCAGTGGAAATAAGTGCACTCTATGCTGAGATGCAATCTCAGTGCACTCTATGCTGAGAAACTGGACCTGAAGACTTATTAAACACAGAACAACTTGCTCATCATATCAGGCACTAACAATGGAAATGTTATTTAACACTGATTTATGTATCTTGTGCTCTTTAGAATCGCTTTTATGCACAATAATGCTTACTCTTCATGAGTAATTATTATACGGGTTGTTAGTGTCCCACCTATGTTTTTTATGTTTGTATGTAGAAACTCTGCAGATCTGTTTCCTGAAGAACACAAATTTAGAGAAAATTTAAGAAAATGAAATACTAAATCCTTTAAAAAAAAAAAATATTTGCATTGAGACATTGTACAGTTTAGAAGATTCCTCTGAAGGGGAATTGAAGCTCTAGTGGCATTGTCAGCAACCCTCACCTCCCGCGCATGCACCAAGTCCCGTTCTCCGTACTGTCGGAGAACACTTACGCGCAGGCTTGTACCGCGGACTATGCATAGGACAACACGGAAGTGACGCGCTTAATCAGTTTACTTCCCTATTTAAACCCAGCCTGCACACCTCCAGATTGCTGGATTGTCTTCAGCCCTCCTGTGTCCCTTTGTCCTGCGATTTCCTGTCCTTGTGAATTACCTGTGTACTAGAATTGACCCGGATATTGCCTTTGACCACTCCTGCCTGCAACCTGCCCCCGACCTTGGATTGATTACTGGACTTGTCTCTGCCTCATCCTTTTGTACCGTCTATGCTCTCTTGGTTTGACCTCGGTCCGATTGACCCTGAATTCCGGATTGTCCCAGTTCTGCTACAGAACCAACCTTCAACTTGCACGGTATAACACCACTGGCACCCGTGCCACTCGTTGTCTGCCAGGCCTCTGTCTCCATCTCCAGATTCTTCAGGACACAAGGTGCAAGGAAAGCCTCCTCACACAGTCAGTCTCTAACCAGGTATGTGACAAGCATTAATTACTCAGGATAGGCAACTGTATTTGATGTTGCAAGCCATTAATCTTCCTTTGATGTCTAGAAAGGTGTCCGGTTTCTTCTGAACATCAATGGTGGTATTGCTAAAGAATGGGTCCCCAACCTTTGTCGCAGCCTGCAGGACAGTCTCTCTATCCAAAAAATGGAAAGATACGTGAACTTAGTTCCTTACCTGAGGCTGGGCCTTTTGTGGCTAATTTGTCTCCTCCTATTTTTAGCCAGTTCTTAAGGGATAGTTCTACAAAAAACAGGTGAACATTACTTCTCCTCAGCCAGTCATCTATTTTGAAATGATTTATGGTGGAAAGCTTGGTACGTTAGCCATGTTTACAGTTGATGGTCTATAACTTCAAGACAGCTGATTCTCTGTTCAGATCATTAAATCTTTCTTGCAGATTTTGAGATTCTATGTGCGCTCCTTCTGTTTGGGAAGTAAAGGATGTTTGCTATGTTTGGCTGATATTATATTGGTTCTCCGACAGTTGGGAAGTCTTAATAAAACATTGAGGGAGATATTACCAAGTCTCTGCTTCTTGATACTGATATTTCTCTCTGGAGATGTTTATGCACCCAAAATGTAGGTGCACATTAGCTATCTTATCCCCAGAAACCATAAGTTCCATGTGGGCATCCTTCTGATATGAGTCAGCATTATTCTGGATCATGCAGGGTCATCCAGGGTTCAACGCATGCCAACCTTTACCATATTTCAGGTCATAAAGGTGTAGTGAGGTTAGTGTTCATAATGTCTCCAGAAATCAGGTTGTAGAGAGCTACAGGATAGCACAATTTCGTGTAGTGGGTGCAGGGGCTAATTCAGCTTTTATGCTTCCTGGACAAAGTCCCTGCTTATGGTACAAAGGTGATAATGTTAATTCACTGTCCAGTGAGCAGACAGGAAGTGGAGAGATTACATAGAAAGCTGCATTGATGAACCAAGAAATAACGGTTTCCCCACCTAGCTACACAGTGCAGAAAGCTTGTGTAGCAAGACTAGCTAATCAAAATTGTTAATTCTTTGTCAGCAAAACAGAAACATTATGGGGATGAATTTATACAGGAATGGAAGCTGTTCACTCAGCAAAATTAATATTCACCTTGAAAAGTGTATGTTTACTTTGCACAATGAATGATAGTGAACCTGCATTCACTAAGAATAGCCAGTCATGTTTAAGAGATTAAAGAAGAACTATGGGGTTAAGGCTTTTCCCCATAGTTCTCCTTAGGGTAACGGGAGGACACAAACTAGCGTCCTCCCGTCACCCTTGGCTCAGTATACCGCGAGCTGTAGCTACTGCTCGCTGTATACTAAGACGCCGCAGCTGAAGCAGATCCCAACAATTGTGCCGGGATCCATCCAGCTGCGTGACTGACAGCTGGCTCTGCCTATCTAGAGGCAGAGCCAGCTGTACCCGCCCTGTCCGTTCCGCCAGTCAACGCTGGCGGATCGGAGCGGGGAGGGGGGAATCCAGCCCCTCCCCTGTCACGGCAGAGAGCCGTGACAGGATCGAGAGGTGAGCGAACGCCGGTATGTGTTCGCTCACCTCCCGATCTACTGAGCTGACCTGTGACAGTCTCATTGTCACAGGTTGGCTAGAACTATGAGGTGAGTAAAAAGCACTCACCTCATAGTTCTCCTTTAACTATATATGATCTTAGCTAGAATCTGATTTTTTGATTGAAGTAAACACAGCTTCATCATGTTCATGTTTACCAACTTCAATAAACATTCACTTTGCAAAGTAAAGAATCTCTATTCCTTTAGTAAATCAACTCCAGTGCATTTCAACTGTGTATTTAAAGAGTTTCCCTTTAAGTGTTAAAGCAACTCTGTCTCTAAAATCAAAGTGCCAATAAAAGAGTAAGCTAGTAAATATTTATCTCTCCCATTGTCTGCACCAACGAGCACCATTGTAATGACAAGAAACCGCTGACTGAAGGGTCTTCAGAAATGGCCACTTCTAGATTGATTGATTGATTGATTTTAATTGCTTTGAAGCAGATTTTCAGCCAGAAATAATAAGAGCCCCTTCACAGGCATTCCGACCAGATTCACCTGAAAAACTGACCAACCCAATGTTAGCCTAAGGGCAGTCAGGTCTAAACTGACATGTTTCTGTTTGCATCTGATCACCCCCCCC